>NC_138548.1:14206159-14321159 GCF_964273705.1 Natrix helvetica
GAATCACTGCAGTCGGTAACTTAGTGAGCCGGTTGTTAAGTGAAGCTGTCTGTCAGGCCTGCAGCCATCTTTTCTTTTGGATCTTCGGCCTGCCACACTTTCTATTATTCTGCTATGTATTTTCTATTGTGGGAAAATGGGAGGGGGGATTGTAGGAGTGAGATGCTATGTAGCCATAACAACATTCTTTCTAGAAAGCCAAGGTCATCCTTTGTCTTTGCACTTCTGTACCTGACCGGAAATGGATGGGTGGAACTGCCAGCATTGGACCATGTGATTGGCTGGTGGGTGTGGGGGCAAGATCTTGAACTTTAACCTGGGTGGGGAAAACTGAGAAGCTTTCAGATTCGGGTTTCCCCAGATGTGCCAATACGGCTCTCTTAATAAATTGGAACTTTGAGCAATACTTTGCCTCGGACTCTGATTTCCTTTTGGATGCTATTTTGAACCCTGACATGGCTTCCCCATGGACTTTGCTTGTCGGAAGGTCGCAAAAGGGGATCACGTGACTTTGGGACACGGCCACGGTCATAAATACGAACCAGTTGCCAAGCGTCTGAATTTCGATCATGGGGAAGCTGCAAAGGTCACAACTGTGAAAACAGTCATAAGCAGGGGTGGTATTCACTTACCTTCTCACCGGTTTGTAATTGTGACCCTGTCCGCACATGCGCTCAGCCTACCGTGCATGCGCTTTGGCTATAAAAACCAGGCTAAATGGGATGGCATAGAGCCAGGGCAGTGCAATTTCCACTACTGGTTCAGGTGAACTGGTCGGAACCGGCAGGACACCACCACAGATTTTTCAGTGCCATTGTAACTTTGAACAGTCACTAAACAAACTGTTGTAAGTCGAGGACTACCTGTATTTTGAATTCTACCACCACCTATTCTACCACCACAAAACAACAACAACAACAACTGGTGAACATCAGCTCTCTTCCCCTTATTTGCATCTAATCCTTCCTTGGCTCTGACCTCGGCTTAACGAATTTC
Source organism: Natrix helvetica (assembly GCF_964273705.1). NCBI lineage: Eukaryota > Metazoa > Chordata > Lepidosauria > Squamata > Natricidae > Natrix > Natrix helvetica. The sequence continues at coordinate 14,207,156 of NC_138548.1, forward strand.
AAAAGCCGATGGTTCCCAACATTTGGACCCTTGTCCTAAACCAGGGCTTCTAAAATAACAAACCACCAGGGGTTCTGGCTGTGTAAAACCCAGCATTTTAAAAGCACAATGGCTTGGTCCACACGGGCATTGAACTTGGCGTGGTAAAGGAAGACCACCCAGAGCAGCTATGCAATAGACAGAATGGAGATATGGACGATAAACAGTTGTAAATGCTCTTTGTATCCATCATTTTATTTGTTTGCTTGTTTGTTTTGTCATGTTTATGTAGTGTATATTGGAGGTGGTGACCCTTTGAGAGCTGTATGCAACAAAATTTCATTTTAATGTATGTGAATCAGTGACAATATCATTCAAAGTGACAATAAAGTTATTCTATTCTATTCTATTCTATTCTATTCTATTCTATTCTATTCTATTCTATTCTACTGTACTATTCTATTTCATTCTATCTACTCTACTCTGTTCTATTCTATTTCATTCTATATTCCATTCCATTTCATTCTATTCTATTCTATGTTCTATTCTATTCTACTGTACTATTCTATTTCATTCTATCTTCTCTACTCTACTCTACGTTCTATTCTATTTCATTCTATATTCCATTCCACTCCCCTGCCCTGCCCTCCACTCCACTCCACTCCACTCCATTCCATTCCATTCCACTCCACTCCACTCCACTCCACTCCACTCCACTCCATTCCATTCCATTCCATTCCATTCCATTCTATTCTATTCTATTCTATTTCATTCTATATTCCATTCCACTCCCCTGCCCTGCCCTCCACTCCACTCCACTCCACTCCATTCCACTCCACTCCACTCCACTCCACTCCATTCCATTCCATTCCATTCCATTCTATTCTATTCTATTCTATTTCATTCTATATTCCATTCCACTCCCCTGCCCTGCCCTCCACTCCACTCCACTCCACTCCATTCCACTCCACTCCACTCCACTCCACTCCATTCCATTCCATTCTATTCTATTCTATTTCATTCTATATTCCATTCCACTCCCCTGCCCTGCCCTGCCCTCCACTCCACTCCACTCCACTCCACTCCACTCCATTCCATTCCATTCCATTCCACTCCACTCCACTCCACTCCACTCCACTCCATTCCATTCCATTCTATTCTATTCTATTCTATTCTATTCTATTCTATTCTATTTCATTCTATATTCCATTCCACTCCCCTGCCCTGCCCTCCACTCCACTCCACTCCACTCCACTCCATTCCATTCCACTCCACTCCACTCCACTCCATTCCATTCCATTCTATTCTATTCTATTCTATTTCATTCTATATTCCATTCCACTCCCCTGCCCTGCCCTGCCCTCCACTCCACTCCACTCCACTCCATTCCATTCCACTCCACTCCACTCCACTCCATTCCATTCCATTCCATTCCATTCCATTCTATTCTATTCTATTTCATTCTATATTCTGTTCTGTTCTGTTCCATTCCATTCCATTTTATTCTATGTCCTATATTCTATTCTATTTCATTATATCTACTCTACTCTACTCTCTACACTCTACTCTACTCTACTCTACTCTACTCTACACTACACTACACTCTACACTACACTCTACACTACTGTACTCTATGTTCTATTCTATTTCATTCTATATTCCATTCCATTCTATTGTATTCTATTCTACTCTATTCTATGTTCTATTCTATTCTACTGTACTATTCTATTTCATTCCATCTACTCTACGTTCTATTCTATTTCATTCTATATTCCATCCCACTCCCCTCCCTTCCCCTCCCCTGCACTCCACTCCACTCCATTCCATTCTATTCTATTCTATTCTATTCTATTCTATTCTATTTCATTCTATGTTCTTTTCTGTTCTGTTGCATTCTGTTCCGTTCTATTCTCTATTCCATTCCATTCCATTCTATGTTCTATTCTATTCTGTTTCATTATATCTACTCTACTCTACTCTACACTCTACACTACTGTACTCTACTCTATGTTCTATTCTATTACATTGTATATTCCATTCCATTTCATTCTATTCTATTCTTTGTGCAGGTCCAGTGAAAATGATTTAGAACAGTGTTTCTCAGCCTTGGTAACTTGAAGCTCTGCTGGCTGCGGAATTCTGAGAGTTGAAGTCCACACATCTTATAGTTGCCAAGGCTGAGAAACAGTGGTTTAGAAAACACACAAGGGTTGCATTAGCAACAATACAGAGAACCGGGCTAGCTGAAAACTAAGAGACCATATTCATACAAGCATCAACTTGGATTTCCAGTTTTGTGGCTTGCGCTGGTATGCGAATCTGTTGGGTTATTGATCGATGGAGCATTGCAAAAGAACCCAGGACAGGGTTTAATTTAGTCACCAGGATAAGAAGCCTGGGTGTGGATCAGAAGATTCGGGGGAGGGATGCAGCTGTGGATCAGGAGATTCGGGGGAGGGAGGAAGCTGCTAGTTTGCTCTTGATTATATCATATTTTAAATCTAGATTTCAAATTGCTCATATGCCATAATTGGGCCTAAAGCAAAGCCCAATTTGAGCAAAGCTCTCGGTAAGATAGGAAAGCAAGTCTGTTGCAACAGAAAAACAAAACAAAACCAGCCTCATTCTGGGTTGCCATTTCTTCACTGGCTTTAAAAAAAAATCAGATCTTTATTTCTGTTGTTCTGCTCCAGTGCCTGCATTTTGAACAAGACTCACTCACCCAGGTTTATTCTGCCAGCAAGGGTCTTGTTAAAGAGCAAAGTTTCCTACCTACAGGATTTTTATTTGCTGCTACTGGTTTTTTAGGTCCTGTGTAATGCAGTTTCCTTGGGACAGATTCAACCAGAATAGAGCTGGAAGGGACCTTAGAGGTCTTCTAGTCCACCCCCCCCCCGCTGCTCAAGCAGGAGGCCCTCTACCATTTCAGACAGGTGACTGTCCAGTCTTTTCTTTAAAACCTCCAATGATGGAGCACTCACAACCTCTGGAGGCAAGTCATTCATTCCACTGGATAATTGTCCTCACTGTTAGAAAGTTCCTCCTTAATTCCAGGTTTGCTTCTCTGCTCCTCCACATAGTTTCCATCCATTGTTTCTGGACTTGCCTTCTGGTGCTTTGGAAGATAAATTGCCTGAAACAATGTGCATCCCTCATCTCTTTGCATTAGATAAGGTATATAAGATTAAGATAACCTTTATTGTCATTTTTTACTGTGAGCACACTGGCACACATTAAACATGAAATTCTGTTGCCTGCTCTCAAAAGAATGTGTGTGTGTGTGTGTGTGTGTGTGTGTGTAGAAGTAGGTAGGTAGGTAGGTAGATAGGTAGGTAGATGATAGATAGATAGATAGATAGATAGATAGATAGATAGATAGATAGATAGATAGATGATAGATGTGTGTGTGAGAGAGAGAGAATGTGTGTGTATAGGATAGATAGGTAGGTAGGTGAATGGATGGATAGATGGATGGATAGATAGATAGAGCGATAGATAGAGAGATAGAGAGATGTGTGTGTGTGTGTGAGAGAGAATATGTGTGTATAAGATAGGTAGGTAGGTGGATGGATGGATGGATGGATGGATGGATAGATAGATAGATAGATGTGTGTGTGTGAGAGAGAGAGAATGTGTGTGTATAAGATACAGTAGGTAGGTAGGTGGGTGGGTGGGTGGGTGGATGGATGAAAGAGATAGAGAGAGAGAGAGAGAGAGAGAGAGAGAGAGATAGGTGTGTGTGTGTGTGAGAGAGAGAGAGAGAATACGTGTGTATAAGATAGGTAGGTAGGTGGATGGATGGATGGATGGATGGATGGATGGATGGATGGATGGATGGATAATGTGTGTGTGTGAGAGAGAGAGAATGTGTATGTATACGATAGGTAGGTGGGTGGATGGAGAGAGAGAGAGAGAGAGAGAGAGAGAGAGAGAGAGAGAGATGGATTTAGATATATGTAGATATAAATAAAAATCTGGATGTTCTGGGAGGGGGTTAAGCCCCCTCCCAGAAGGTAACAAGCAAAACAGGACATGAAGAGGATGTGTAGCATCCGGGACAATCCTGCAGACCCTGCTCAACTATCGCTCACATACCATGTCCTGGATAGAAGGGAGTGAACTACCAATAATCTTTGCTGCCATCCTCACCACTCTTCCATCTCACTGAAGGACTTCTTCTTTGAAATAAATTGCGTGGTGTTTTCACTCACAGCCTCTGAAGGAGATGAAGAGGCATCGCTCATTCCATCAAATGGCCCCTCTCCCTTTTAAGCCACCTTTTCCAAGCAACATCACAGGAGCAAATGCCGAGTAATATAAAATGTGCACCACTCCCGTTTGGAGATGCCGGAGGGTGGAATGGGGCTTCTGGCTGCTTTGTTCTGGCAAAGCTATTAGCTGGCAATTGGGAGCAATTGGCTAGAGTATCAGCTGCAGCCACTCAAGGGCAACTGCGTGCAACTGCGGGCGTCTCTTTTTGGCGACAAATTCTGGTGGAGCTAAATAACATAGTTGGTGATGAACTTTCTCTAGGCTTTCTCTCCACCCTCCAGATGCAGCTGGTCTGCAGCAGTTAGAAGCTCCATTCAGCAGAGCCAGTAGGGAGAGGAATGCTGGGAACTGTAGTCACCTACCCAGTCTTAATCAAGCCAATTGATAAATGCTGAGAAATATACTAGATTCCCAGGTATTCTATTATCCACCCGCTTTAACTTGATGCAGGTTCTTGTCTATCCAGCAGGAATATATAGATGGTCCCCGCCTTACAGCAGTTCATTTAGTGACCATTGACATCTACAACGTTATTGGGGGAAAACTAACTTATGACCGTTTTTTCACACTAATGGCCGTTTGCAGCATCCTTATTCTCAAAATTCAGATGCTTGGCAACTGACCATTTATGATGGTTGCGTTGTCCCAGGATCATACGACCTCCCTATTGTGACTTTCTGACAAGCAAAGTCAATGGGGAAGCCAGATCCATTTAACAATCGTGATGTTAATTTAACACAAAGAATTTCAGGAGTTGCCACAAAGAAGAGGGAGTCAAGCTATTCTCCAAGGCACCTGAGGGTAGAACAAGAAGCAATGGGTGGAAACTAATCAAGGAGAGAAGCAACTTAGAACTGAGGAGAAACTTCCTGACAGTTAGAACAATTAATCAGTAGAACAGCTTGCCTCCAGAAGTTGTGAAAGCCCCAACACTGGAAGTCTTTAAGAAGATGCTGGATAGCCATTTGTCTGAAACGGTGTAGAGTTTTCTGCCTAGGCAGCGGGTTGGACTAGAAGACCTCCAAGGTCCCTTCCAACTCTGGTATTGTATTGTATTGTATTGTATTGTACTGTACTGTACTGTATTGTATTGTATAACAGTGATTCACTCAACATCTTAGCAAGAGAAGTCATAAAATGGGGCAAAATTCATTTAACAGATGTTCAATAAGCAGCAAATATTTGGACTCAATTTTGGTCGTATGTTGAGGACTACATGTATAATATCTCAGTAGCAGGTGCACAAAAAGATAGACCTCGACTTACGACCAGGACTTTTGACCACATTTGCAGCAACACTGCCTCGTTTTTCTCTTTCTTGCTCTCCCCAAATGACCCCACAGTGACATGGATGAAGGGGAAGAGTTACTATTGAATGGAGTAACTCAATGACAAAGGGACACAAAGACCCGGTGTAAGTATTGGTTGGTTAAATCTATATTCCACCAATCCTATAGGAGCTCACACGTAGAGCTCCCTTGTCTTTCTTCTATTTTCCTCCACAACAGTCCTTTGAGGTAGGATGAGCTAAGCAAAACAGACTGGCCCTAAGTCAGATGGTGGATTTTCATGTCTGAACAGAGGCTAGAATTTTGGTTTCCCTTTTCTTAGTCCAATATTTTCACCTCTGAACCTCCTTGGCTCTTGAATTGAGAGGGAGGGACTGGCCCAAAATTTCCAGGAGGCTTCTGTAGCTGAAGCCTGTGTGTCCCTGTTCATAATTCAACCTTTCACCACTATCCCAAACTATCTCTAGAGTTGAGAGAGACACATTCGCCTAAAGTCCCCCTGGAAGTTTCTGTGGTTCAAAGGGGATTTAGGTCTCCCCATTCCTAACAGCACCTTCACCATTATACCCCACAAGTGGAAAGGAAACTAACCTGAGCTAAGAGGGGACACTTACTTATTCCTGCTTTTAAAAGACTTTTTATAAGCTCTTTAGAGAAGCTAATTCTTAAGAGGGGAAAAAATCCAGTTGTTTCTCTTTCTCTCGTTCAGGACCTAGGACAGCTCCCGAAAGCAGCCGGAGATTTATCCAAATAGAAATATCTGTAGCATAAAGATTAGACCAGTCCTCCCAATCAGGCTGAAGATCTCAAAAGTTTTAGAATTTGTGGAGTAGCGCTTGGGGGGGGGGGGGGGGGCTGAACTAAGACATTTTTTCTAGTTCCATAAAGAAATAGATAGATAGATAGATAGATAGATAGATAGATAGATAGATAGATAGATGATAGATGATAGATAGATAGATAGATAGATAGATAGATAGATAGATAGATAGATAGATAGATGATAGATAGATGATAGATAGATAGATAGATAGATGATAGATAGATGGTAGATAGATAGATAGATAGATAGATAGATAGATAGATCTGGGGACATAGATAGAGTGCTGAACATGCACCATTTCATCCGCATTTCATCTCTACCTATTGGGGTGCTGACTTTTGGGAGGAAAGAAAAGCATCCTCCCCATAAGCAGAGCAGGCAGAGATAAACGTTTGAGTCTTTTTGAGATACATTTTGGGGTGACGAAGGAAGATTCCTCGTACGTGGGTACCATAAGGACAGCGAGGGCTAATCACACCCGTTTCTGATTCAGTCGTGGAAAAGCCAAGAAAAATCACCTCTGCAGAGTTTGTTGGCATGTTTTTGTGAGGATTAGATGGAAACCCAAAACTCAGCTACAGCCGAAGCGGTCCACATCTACCCAATGTCAGTTGCCTGACTTTATGTTATGCTTTCTCTTCAAATGATGTCTCCACTTGTGATGTGGCTGAACATGCTTCTACGCCATCAAAACCAATCTTGATATGATTCTACATGAAAACATGCAGGTTTTTTTTTTTTACAGGTAGTCCTTGACTTACACCATTCATTTAGCGACTGTTTGTAGTTACAGTGAAAAAACGGATTGGACCATACCTCACATTTCTGAGCATTGCATCATCCTTAAAGCAAATATATACTGGAGTAGGATTCATATTCTAATACAGAAGGTTTTTAAAGGGAATATAAAGAAAAAAATCAGAAACTTTTCTTTGGGGCTTAATGCAAAAAAACTTGGTGGTGGTGGGGAATTGGAACTTTGATGTTATATATGTTGACGGCAACGATATTACTTTATGCACAAAAATGGAAGGATACTTCAATCCCCACAGTGGATGAATGGTTGCAAAAACTGATGGAGTTAGCAGAGATGACTACCAACTGTTTTGATAAAATACAATTACTTTTTGTTTCTACTTGGAAACCACTTCTGGACTTTGTGCTTGAGGTGGAAAAAAATTGAATCTTTGATTTTACTACTGTATTTTTTGGAATATAAGATGCACCGGAGCATAAGATGCACCAGAGTATAAGATGCACCAAGATTTTGAAGAGGCAAATTTTAAAAAAAGGTTTTTGCACTCTGCGAGACCTCCCAAAAACGACCCCTTTTTTGTGAATATGGGCCTGTTTTTTGTCAAAAAAGGGCATGCATAGCCTTTAAGAGGCTTCCAGAGTGCTCCTGGAGGCTGAGGGGCAAAAATTGGCCTGTTTTCCACTCATTTGTGTCCTCCCCAGCCCCCAGGAGCACTCTGGAAGCCTCCTAAAGGCTATGCACAGCCATTTTGGTGAAGGGGGTGGGGTTTCTGGAGGCCAAAAATGCTGTATTCAGTATATAAGATGCACCCAGATTTTCAGCCTCTTTTTTGAGGGAAAACGGTGCATCTTACACTCTGAAAAATACAGTAATTAGTAAAATTACTAATTGGTTTTACTAATTAGATAGATCTGTTGTTATAAAAATGGCTAGTTTATAGTAAGATAAAGTTTCCCTTTACACATATGTGCTAGTCGTTCCCGACTCTAGGGGGTGGTGCTCATCTCCATTTCAAAGCCGAAGAGCCAGCACTGTCCAAAGATGTCTCCGTGGTCATGCTAGGTTGGCAGAAGCTGGGACAAGTAATGGGAGCTCACTCCATTACGTGGTGCTAGGGATTCAAACCACCGAACTGCCCACCTTTCTTAGGTTTTAGTCTTAGCCACTGAGTCACTGCATCCCATTGGCAAGTTTATACTAACACACAAAAGTAAAAAGTTGAGGTTTGATGTTACTATCTTATCTACTGCACCAAAGGTAGTCAGAAGTCAATGCCTTTTCTTTCTTTTCCCTTTCTTTTCTACGCTTTTTTCTTCCCCCTTTCCTCCCCTATTTTTCCTATTAATTTCTTTTGTATTTTTGGGTTTTATATTATTTCAATTTCAATTTCAATTTATTTGTGCTTCTAGACCGCCCCCTCTCCCAGAAGGGACTCGGGGCAGTGTACAGTCCATAGAGAATATCACAAAAATACAATAAAAAATTAAATATGTACAGTTTGGAGGAGGTTAAAATGCAATTAAAAGAACTGTACAAAGCTAAATAAATATAATTTTTTTAAAATCCTTAAAACAGACACAACAGATTAAAAAACCCTAAAATAACCAGATAATAATACATTTGCCAGGAGGGACAGTTGTAATTATGCCAGGCCTGCTAATCGGAACAGGTGAGTCTTCAATTTTTGCCGGAAGGAGCGGAGGTCAGAAGTGGTTCTAATGTCGGGGGGGAGGTCATTCCAGAGGGTTGGGCCCATCACAGAGAAGGCCCTACTCCTTGGTGTCGCCCGTTGGCGTTGCCTAGTGGACGGCACCAGGAGAAGTCCCTCCCTGTGTGAGCGAATTGGCCGCAGGGATGTATGTGGGAGGATGCGATCCCGCAAGTAACTAGGTCCCGTGCCATGGAGCGCTTTAAAGATGGTAATCAGCACCTTGAAACGCACCCGAAAAACCACAGGTAGCCAGTGCAGCTCGCGCAGGAGAGGTGTTACGTGGGAGTACCTCGTACTCCCCATCACAGCCCGCGCGGCTGCGTTCTGAACCAACTGCAGTCTCCGGGCGCGTCCCAAGGGCAGCCCCATGTAGAGAGCGTTGCAGTAATCCAGGTGGGACGTCACCAGCGCATGAGTGACCGTGCGTAGGGCATCCCGGTCCAGTAGGGGGCGCAATTGGCGCACCAGGCGAACCTGGTGGAACGCCCCCCTCGCCACGGCTGCCACATGGTCATCCATTGACAGCCGGGCATCAAGGAGGACGCCCAAATTGCGCACCCGTTCCACAGGGGGCAATTGTTCGCCCCCTATGGCCAGCGATGGAATCAGCTGGCTGAACCGAGGTGCCGGTAGCCACAGCCACTCGGTCTTGGAGGGGTTGAGTTTAAGTCTGTTGTCCCCCATCCAGACCCCGACGGCTTCCAAGCACCGGGACATCACTTCAACAGCCTCGTTGGGGTGGTTTGGGGTTGAAATATACAGCTGAGTATCATCAGCGTAGAGGTGATACTCAACCCCAAAACCACGGATGATCTCACCCAGCGGCTTCACATATGTGTTGAACAGGAGAGGCGAGAGGACCGACCCCTGTGGCACTCCACAAGTGAGTGGCCTCAGGGTCGACCTCTGTCCCCCTGTCAACACACATTGCCTCCGGTCGGAGAGGTAGGAGCCGAACCACCGCAAAACGGTACCTCCGACTCCTATCCCCTCCAACCGGCGCAATAGGATACCATGGTCGATGGTATCAAAAGCCGCCGAGAGGTCTAATAGGACCAGGATAGAGGAACAACCTCTATCTCTGGCCCTCCAGAGATCATCGACCAACGCGACCAAGGCTGTCTCTGTGCTGTGCCCGGGTCGGAAGCCGGACTGGCGTGAGTCTAGATACTCGGATTCGTCAAGGTGTTGTGGAAACTGGGTTTTATATTATAAACTACGGTAATAAAAAGGATAATAAAAAAGCATTGCAGTATTCTCACAGTCATATGATTAAAATGTGGGTGTTGAAATTCTAGGAATTGAAGTCCACCCATCTGAAAGTTACTAAGTTTGAAAAACACGGAATAGATTAAACTTCCAGAACTGAAGGATTTTGGAATGGTAACCTTTTCATCTCTAGTCAGAGGAAAAAATTATTTGGAAATGGTTGAAAAGCCTTATACAGCCCATAGAGAATTAGAGGATTTTCTAGCAAGACTTCCAAAGAATTCCATATCTGAAACCCTGGGAAATTGAGAGTCTGGGAAAAAAATATCTGGGCCAGCAACCAGTCAAAGGATATAAGACTATGTTGAGCCAAAAGCATTTATAAATTTACAGTATATCAATTTTATTATCAAATTCAATGCAAATGTTAAAGTGACTCACCATGATTCAGTTTGAGAACGTTAGTTGATTTGCAAGAACAGATTTTCGTTTGATTCTTAAAGTCATCGATTCTGCCTTTTTTTTTTAATGCAAGCCCTCAAATATTTGCTTTGCAATTTATGAAATGTTCGGGGAATTAATGAATTTTGTTCTGACTCAACAAGATTCCGACTGGAGATCTATTTCCCTGTAAGTAAGTCCCGCTGCAATCAGGCCATATAACTTCTAGGCAGACTGCCCCTTTGTTTTCTTCATCTACTGTATGTATGTATCCTGATCATCAGTCTGTCTAAATCCACTGTTTGGACATGAGGACCAAATTTCAGAAGCAAGCTAAGGCTTGGAGAAGTAGAAAAAATGTTGAGAAAAATTGGGGAGATGATGGGGGACGTCAAAGAGCAAAAGAGGACTAAGTGACCTTGCCTTTTATTTGAAGGTGAGAGCCAAGAAACAAAGAGAGAATTTTTTTCTTGCCTTGTCTTAAGAACGAGGGTTCAAAAAAATATATAGAATAGAATAGAATAGAATAGAATAGAATTCTTTATTGGCCAAGTGTCATTGGACACACAAGAAATTTGTCTTTGGTGCATATGCTCTCAGTGTAGATACAATACAATACAATAGTAGAGTTGGAAGGGACCTTGGAGGTCTTCTAGTCCAACCCCCTGCCTAGGCAGGAAACCCTATACCGTTTCAGACAAATAGCTATCCAACATCTTCTTAAAGACTTCCAGTGTTGGGGCATTCACAACTTCTGGAGGCAAGCTGTTCCACTGATTAATTGTTCTCACTGTCAGGAAATTTCTCCTCAGTTCTAAGTTGCTTCTCTCCTTGATTAGTTTCCACCCATTGCTTCTTGTTCTACCCTCAGGTGCTTTGGAGAATAGTTTGACTCCCTCTTCTTTGTGGCAACCTCTGAGATATTGGAATAATGCTATCATGTCTCCCCTAGTCCTTCTTTCTCTTAAGCTAAACATACCCAGTTCCTGCAACCGTTCTTCATATGTTTTAGTCTCCAGTCCCCTAATCATCTTTGTTGCTCTTCTCTGCACTCTTTCTAGAGTCTCCACATCTTTTTTACATCGTGGCGACCAGAACTGAATGCAGTATTCCAAGTGTGGCCTTACCAAGGCATTATAAAGTGGTATTAACACTTCACGTGAACTTGATTCTATCCCTCTGTTGATGCAGCCTAGAACTGTGTTGGCTTTTTTGACAGCTGCTGCACACTGCTGGCTCATATTTAAATGGTTGTCCACTAGGACTCCAAGATCCCTTTCACAGTTACTACTACTGAGTAAGGTATCACCTATACTGTACCTGTGCATTCCGTTTTTGTTGCCTAAATGTAGAACCTTACTCTTTTCACCATTGAATTTCATTTTATTAGATAGTGCCCAATGTTCAAGTTTGTCAAGATCCTTCTGTATCTTAAGCCTATCTTCTGGAGTGTTGGCTATTCCTGCCAGCTTGGTATCATCTGCAAATTTGATGAGTTCCCCATTTATTCCCTCATCCAAGTCATTGATGAAGATGTTGAAGAGTACTGGGCCTAAAACAGAGCCTTGGGGTACTCCACTGCATACTTCCCTCCATGTAGATGCAGTTCCATTGAGAACTACACGTTGAGTGCGGTTGGTCAGCCAGTTACCAATCCATCTGGTGGTGATGCTGTCTAACCCACATTCTTCTACTTTATCTAGTAGTAGGTTATGGTCTACCTTATCAAAAGCCTTACTGAAGTCCAAGTAAACTATATCAACGGCATTCCTCTGGTCCACTAATTTTGTCACATTATCAAAGAATGCAATAATATATTATTGATATATTTATGATTCTTTATAAGATAAAGAAAAATAAAATAGAATACATTCATCAAGAATCATAAGATATAACAGTGATAATCATAGGTTACTAATAAGCAATCAAATCATATTAGGAAACATAAAACAATATAAATTGTAAAGATACAAGCAACATGGTTATAGTCATAAGTGGGAAGAGATAGGGACTAGAAAGGAAGAGAAGAATAATAGTAATACAGTCTTGGTAATTATTTGACAGTGTTGTTTAGTGATGGCATTCAGGGGAAAACTGTCCTTGTGTCTAGTTGTTCTGGTATGCATGTGAGGTTCAAGCATTTGAAAACTCAAAATAGTTGGGTCTTTCAGGTTTAGACAAAGGATAACTGAAAGGTCAGAAGATCTGAGACGTTTAATAAGAGATTTATTGTGATCAGGGATATTTATAGTGTCAAGATGGTGTCTGTGTAATTAAAAACATTGATTGTGGTTAAGGCCAATATATTGATTTTTTTAAAAAAAATCATGTCTATGGATTTCTCTGAGGCATGAAAAGATGCCAGAAGCATTTTCCTCTCTATGAATTTATGTTAGCTAAATCAGATTGAACACCACATATAATGTGGAGATTATATATATATATATATATATATATATATATATATATATATATATATATATATATATATATATATATATATATATATATATATATAATATATTATATATATTATATATTATATATATATATATAATATATATATATATTAGATATATATCGTAGATTTTCACGGGTGTAGGTATGCTGGTTTTGTTGTATTCGGGTCTTTTCTCGTGTAAGGTTGAGATTGTCTTTGCAACGTTTCGGCAGGATCTCACCTGCCATCTTCAAGCTGTGGGCTACGAAAACAAATTATATATATATATATATATATATATATATATATATATATATATATATATATATATATATATATATATATATATATATATATATATATATATATATATATATATATATACATACATACATACATACATACATACATACATACATACATACATACATATATATATATATCCATAATGTGTGTGTGTGTGTGTTGCATTTGTGCTGATAAATAAATAAAGGGAGACTAGTATAGATCTATTTCAAGCTATTTAGCTCTCATCAGCTAGCCATACCCTTACTGGGAATTGAACCTGGGTTGTATTACATATTAGGCAGTTGTATTAGCCACTAAGCCACAGGCTCTCCTCTTTTATTATATATATAATCAGAAGTGCCCATGGGAAGAGGGACAGGGGTGGGCTTTAAAAAGTTTAGCAAAGGGTTCTCTGGTTGGGCGTGGCCATGGTGGGTGTGGCGTGGCCTAGTCGGCCTCCTGCACCATAGTGGGGAGGGGGCGTTTTTGCCCTCCCCAGGCTCCAGAGGCTTTCCTTGAGCCTTTGGGAAGGCGAAAATGGCCTCCAAAGCCCCCGAAGGCCCTCTGGAGGCCAGAAACCTAAACTTCTGGTAGGCCCATTTTGCGCCCTCCCCAAGCCTACACAAAAACCCTGCACTTTCCTGCATCCAAAACAGGCCGCGTGGGGGCTCCTGGGAGAGGAGGGGAGGGGTGGGTGGGGCCAGCCAGGAGTGGGTTAGGGGGGGGTTCTCCAAACTGCACAGAATCGTAGCTAGAAGTTCTCCTGAACCCCTGCAAACCCCCAGCAGCCCACCCCTGCAGAGGGGTCTAAAATGATGACCGCAACTGTGTGATAAAAGTCCATTTCGTTCTTTATTTCATATCCCATCTTTTTAATTATTTTTTGTAAACATCTCAAGGTGGATAACATATCTAATATTCATTCCTCCTATTTTCCCCACAATATGAACCCTGTGAGGTGGGTTGTGGTGAGAGAGAGAGAGAGGCATTGGTTCAAGCCACTCAGCCGACTTTCATGCATAAGGCGAGATTAGAACTCACGGTGTCCTGGTGATTGCCCCAAAATCACCCAGATGGCTTTCATGCCTAAGACAGGACTAAAACTCAGGGTCTTCTGGTGATAGGCCCAAAGTCACCCGATAAAGGAAATGTTCAGGTGGAACCCAAGGATTGGGGTCAAAGACATCAGTTCAATAGTAGTAACTGTGAAAGGGATCTTGGAGTCCTAGTGGACAACCATTTAAATATGAGCCAGCCGTGTGCAGCAGCTGCCAAAAAAGCCAACACAGTTCTAGGCTGCATCAACAGAGGGATAGAATCAAGATCAAGTGAAGTGTTAATACCACTTTATAATGCCTTGGTAAGGCCACACTTGGAATACTGCATTCAGTTCTGGTCGCCACGATGTAAAAAAGATGTGGAGACTCTAGAAAGAGTGCAGAGAAGAGCAACAAAGATGATTAGGGGACTGGAGACTAAAACATACGAAGAACGGTTGCAGGAACTGGGTATGTCTAGCTTAAGAGAAAGAAGAACTAGGGGAGACATGATAGCAGTGTTCCAATATCTCAGGGGTTGCCACAAAGAAAAGGAGTCAAGCTATTCTCCAAGGCACCTGAGGGTAGAACAAGAAGCAATGGGTGGAAACTAATCAAGGAGAGAAGCAACTTAGAACTGAGGAGAAATTTCCTGACAGTTAGAACAATTAATCAGTGGAACAGAAGTTGCCTCCAGAAGTTGTGAATGCCCCAACACTGGAAGTCTTTAAGAAGATGTTGGATAGCTATTTGTCTGAAATGGTATAAGGTTTCCTGCCTAGGCAGGGGGTTGGACTAGAAGACCTCCAAGTTACCCATGGTGTCTCAAAATTTGTAGCCATCTATTCACCCCCGGTTGCCAATTTTTGTTGGACGGGCTGCTTCGTTTGATGATGTTTGCTTTTCAGCAGGGACGGCTACAATGTGCTACCTTTTTGCAATTTGGTTTAGAAATGCCAGCCTCATCCGAAAAAAGCAGATTGTTCCCGTTCACACCATATTGAGAGGAACTGTGGTGAAAAGGGAGGGGGAAATAGCCACCCACCCACCCCACGGATGCAAAATATTTCCCAAGAGCAACGGGGAGAATCAGACGTTGTAGGAGGAAGCCATGTTAGGCTAGGTGGAGGGGAATCATCTGGCAGGCATCTCTTCCAGCTTGCAATTTTATTAAACGGGATAAAAGCTTATGCCTGTTAATATGCCTTTTCCTACGGGTAGTCCTCAACTTACGATCACAACTGAACCAGTGATGGGTTTCAAAAAATTTTAGAACCTCTTCTGTAGGTGTGGCCTGCTTTGTGGGAGTGGCTTGCCAGCCATGTGACCAGGTGGGAGTGGCTTGCCAGCCATATGACCAAGTGGGAGTAAATTGGCAGTCATGTCACTAGGTGGGTGTGGCCAACTTGTAAAATGTGGTGAAACTCACTTAACAATGCTCTTGCTTAGCAACCAAAATATTGGCTCAGAAACTCTGGCATTGAAATGTGGAAGTCTTAAAGCTGTCAAGTTACAAGACCCTTGCACCCCTAACCCTTTAGAAAAAAAACCCAGGGGTATTCAAACCTGACAGCTTTAAGACTTGTGGACTTCAGCTCCCAGAATTCCTCCTCCAGTCATGTTGGCTCAGAAACTCTGGCATTGAAGCACGCAAGTCTTAAAGCTGTCAAGTTACAAGACTCTCGCACCCCTAACCCTTTAGAAAAAAACCCAGGGGTGTTCAAACTTGACAGCTTTAAGACTTGTGGACTTCAACTCCCAGAATTCCTCCTCTCACGCTTCACCTTGATGATGTCGCTGCCGCTTCCGGGTGCGGACGGACGGAGTTAGCCAGAGCGGCGCTGAGGTGGCCCGGTGAGCGAGCGAACGAGGGACGATCAGGCTGCCGCTCTGACTACCTCCATCCTTCCGCTCCTGGCAGCTGTGGCGACATCATCAAGACGAAGAGCGAGAGGGAAGAGCCCGGCTGGGAGAGGCCCCACTGCCGCTTCGTCTGAGTTGTGAAATGAGGCGAAAGGGCCTCGCCACCTCGGTGCCCTGCCTGATTCAGACAGGGCCCGGAGGCCCCTTCACTCCCACTTTGTCTTGATGATGTCGCCACAGCTGCCGGGCGCAGATGGACAGAGGTAACCAGAGCAGTGCTGAGGCAGCCTGGACGACGAAAGAGCGAGCGAGCGATGGAGGATCAGGCAGGGCACCGAGGCCCCTTCGCTTCCCTTCGCTCCCACTTCAGATTAGCCGCTCCGCCTACCTTCGTCCATCCACGCCGCTGTGGCAACGTCATCAAGATGAAGTGGGAGCCAAGGGAGGCGAAGTGTCCTCGGTGGCCTGCCTGATCCTCCATCGCTCACTCGCTCTTTTGCCCGCTCAGGGCACCTCAGTGGAAGTCCTTTGCTGGCAGACAGACCTCCCCTCCCTGGACTTGCTTTGCTGAGCACGGCGGTAGTTTGTGTGGCGTGGCCAGCGCTTGGGAGGTAAGCTCCCGCTGCTGTCCCCATCCCCGCACCCATTCTTGCTGGCAGCCAGGCATCTTAGGGAAGGCCGGGGACCTTGTAAAGGCCTTGTGAGGTCCCCGAACTACCAAAGACGCCAGCCACGCCACTTAAGCTCCTGCCGCCATCCCCACCCCCGCCCCTGTGCTTGATGGTAGCCCTGCAGCCCAGCGCTATAAGCAAGCCCGGGATCCTTGCAAGGCCACAAAAGGTCACCGGACTCGCTTATAGTGCAGCTGGTCTGCCGCCGCTCTCCTGTCCCGCGCTTAGTGGCAGCTTACTTACCTCCTCGGCAGGCAGCAATAGAGAGCCAAGCAGGAAAAAAGGTAAGTGGGTTTAGATAGGACTCTTAGAGGTGGGCGGGGCAAGCGTGGTGTGGATGGGCGGGGGGAGCGAGCAAGCAAGCGGCGATTGGACGGGAGGGGGGAGGGAGCGAGGGGGCCAGGGAACCGTTTCTAAAAGGCACAGTAGATTTGTGGAACCTCTTTTACCGAACTGGTTAGAACCAGCAGGAACTCACCCCTGAATTTATGATGCTAAGTGAGACATTTGTTAAGTGAACGTTGTTAAGTGAAAGGTTTTTTTTTCTTCATAAAGTTTTTTATTTTTCATTTTCATAACATATGATGTATTCATAGCATGGATACTGTTGTATAGCCAACATCGTATTGTATTATTAAATGTTTATATCAATTCATCTTACCATCAACTCCCCAAAAGAAAAAGAAAAAAAAGCAGTTATTGGCTCTTCTGCTTGCCATCGACTATATTTGTGCCTTCACTTTCTTCTTCCTCTTTCACCCTCCTCCCTACCTCCTTTCTTCCCTTTGTGACCCTTCTCTTCTCTTCTTCTCATTCCTCTCTCCTTCTCCTCTCTCCCCTTTCCACTCCTCATTTCTCACCTCCTCTTCCCCCCCAGTGGCGTAGCGTGGGGGGTGCAGGGGGGGCCGGCCGCACCGGGCGCAACATCTGGGGGGGCGCGCTCGCACTCGCAGCTCTCTGCCCCTGCCTGGCTCACTCACTCTCTCTCACTGCAGTGCTGGCTGTGCGAATCCGATCCGAGCCGCCGGGTCGCCGCCCACTGTAGGGGGGGGGTTGCCAGCAGTGGCGTAGCGTGGGGGGTGCAGGGGGGGGGCGCATTGAAAGGGGGCTAAAATCCACAGGTTAGGGGGCGCAAATTACTTGCCTTGCCCCGGGTGCTGACAACCCACACTACGCCACTGTTCCCCCCTCCTACCCTCTCTCCTTTCCGTCTCTTCTTCCCTTATCTCTCTCCTCTACTCCACACTCTTCATCTCATTTGCTTGATATATTTCAGCTTCTGAGCAAGCTCCATTTTATGTTGATGGTATTTATAATTCCTTTTCAATATACATATTTAATTTTAAACATATATTCTCCTTTTCTTAAAAAGAAAAATGGAACAAAAAAGTATACATATATAGTCATTGTACTTTAACACCCCGCCCCCAGCCTAATTTTGGTCGAGATGTAGATCTGGTTACCATAAGTGTATTTCATGTTCCTCTCCAATTTTTCCATGTCTTGGATTTAGTTGTCTATGAATGGAAATCTCGCTGTTCAATATTCATTTCAATTCCCTTAATCTATTGTATAGTCTAACAAACGGTAAGTATCTCGCTTTATTTCATCATCTTAAAAGTTCTATGTATATCCATGTTTCATATATTTTAACCCAGGCTTAGTTGTCCTTCTGTTGTCGTTTCCAGTCAATTTGCCACTCAGTTTAATTATCATGTTTAAAAGTGAATGGCAAACCTCTGCTTTACAACTTCCCCATGTCAGTTTCATATTTATCCACATTCCATACATCTGGGGCTTTGTTTAGTTATCTTTCCATTATTATATTCAACCAGTTAGCAGCTCCATTTTATTGTCATGTTTTTCACAACCTCCCCACATCAATATCAATATCATATTTATCCATATTGTGAAGTGAAAGGTTTTATGACCTCTCTTGCCACATTTGTTGAATGAATCACTTCAGTTATTATTATTTTTCATTTTTTTTATTTTAAACACACAAATACAAAGACATAGACTACATTTATACAACACACCGGAACTTCATGTTACTTCTTATAGCAGTTTTAGATCGGTATGTGTTTTTATATACAATATTTTCCCTCCTAATACCTTACCATTGAATGTCACCATTTTTAACACTCTTATTTCATTATCATTTACTTATCTACCTATATTTTGGCTAATTACCTCAGACAAACTTCATCCTTCTTTTATATATAGAACATTTATCCTTTATTTGTAATTTTTTATCTTTCTTAGGTACTTATTGTTAATCTTTGTTTCTTTCCTCCAGCCACCTGCACCATTTTTCCCCATATCAAATAATATTCTGTCTCTTCCTTTCTTTGGATTTCTTTTGTTAACATCTCAGGACAGTCAAGAATCTTTCGTATTATTTCATCTTTACTTGGTGTTGACTTATTCTTCCATCTCTGTGCAAATGCAATCCTAGCTGCTGTAATTATATGTAAAATCAGATATAGGGTCTCTTTTTTATATTTTGTCATCGTTATACTTAATAGGAATGTCTCGGGTTTCCAAACAATTGCTTTGGTTATTAATTGAGTAATTAACCAAATTCATTTAAACCTGTAAACAATTACATCGCCCTATTTGTTTGAAGAGTTTTTTTTTAAGGACTTGCCTTTGGGGAAACCTGATTAGAAGGAATGGTTGGTTCCAGTGATGTTCCTGGAACTTAGGTGAATTCTCTGAAATATCAACTTTTTCGTGGCTGTCGGCCCTTTTTTTTGGAACCTCCACTTTCAGCTGCAGCATATCTGATTCTGAAGACAAATGTTGGCTTATAGAAACTTAGAACTTAGAATAACTTTATTGTCACTTTGGATGTATACTAATTGGCATACATTAAAATGAAATTTCATCGCATACATCTCTCAAAGGGTCTCCACCTCTAATACACACTACCATATTTTTCGGAGTATAAGACGCACCAAGGTTTTGAAGAGGCAAATTTAAAAAAAGTTTTTGCACTCTGCAGACTTCCCATAAATAACCTGTTTTTCACGAAAATGGGCCAGTTTGTTTTTTAAAAAGGGCATGAATACTCTTTAGGGGGCTTGTAGAGTGCTCCTGGGGGTTAGGAGCCCCCCCCCCCCAAATGAGCAAAAAATGGCCCATTTTTTCGCAAAAATGTGCCTGTTTTTTGTCAAATTAAAAAAAAAGTTTTTGCACTTTGCAGACCTCCCAAAAATAACCCGTTTTTCGCGAAAATGGGCCAGTTTGTTTTTTAAAACGGGCATGTGTACCTTTTGGGAGGCTTATAGAGTGCTCCTGGGAGCTGTGGGGGGGCAAAATTGAGCAAAAACCAGCCCTTTTTTCACTCATTTCTGCCCTCCCCAGCCCCCAGGAGCATTCTGAAAGCCTCCTAAAGGCTATGCACAGCCATTTTGGTGAAGGTGGCAGGGTTTTGGGAGGCATAAAATGCTGTATTCAGTATATAAGATGCACCCAGATTTTCAGCCTCTTTTTTGAGGGAAAAAGGTGCGTCTTATACTCCGAAAAATGCGGTACATAAATATGACAAGATAAATAAATGAATACATACATACGTATATACAATAAATACTTTGAAATCTCCTCCCAGAGGAGAGCAACAGCAACAGAGACTGTGAAGTGGGTGTGTGGGGTCTCTAACAACGCCCTGAGCTCTAAGCACATAGCCCTTATAAGCAGCATTCTGAATAACAGGAAGCAAGCTTTCTTATAATCTTCTCCACTGTCCTTACCACTCTCTGTATGGACTTTCTATCTGAGGCACTGCCGCCACCAAACGAAACAGTGATGCCATTTGTTAAAACACTCTCAATCGTGTCTCTGTAAAAAAGGGCCAGGATAAAGCCATTTTATCTCTTTTAAAAGAAGTTGCAAATTTTTAAAAAAGATCTGCCTTTATTCCAGAGATTGCAGGATTGCAAATCACTTTACCTCGTTTATTTCATCAGTTTGTGACAGCCACAGACTGTTCTGCCCTATTTTTCTTCATAACCACCTTGTGAGGTAGGTAATAGGATATTGTTTTTTTAATATTTTTTTTATTTTCAAAAGAAACACAAGAAAGAATCCTCCTTTTTACATACTGTAGAAAGTATATCAGTTGGTTACAAAAAACTTTCATGCCTCTCTTCCACACTCATCAATCATAATTCATATTAACTCAAGTATTTAACTCAGATATTTATACATATTACCATCATCATACCTCCATTTTCATTTGACTTGCTGAGATCAGCAAGACGTATTCTTCCTGTTCATCATCGGTTTAGGTCCGATTGGACCACCCAGTGGCAAAAGTATTGGCTGCGGTCTCGGAGCATCGAGACCACACATCCGTATCGTCGCGACATTGGATCCTCCTCCCGGTCATAGGATATTGTTGTGGCCCTACAACGGCTGGCTGAGCTGTTGGTGGAATCTGACAGTGATGAACATTATGGGACTGCCCTGGAGGCTGAGGAAGACTCTTGTGGGGGGAGTGTTCGGTGTCAGAGCAGGTACTAGAGAGGCCTGTTGGCCACCAGGTGGCATTTGAGTCAGGGAGCAGTGAGGAAGAACAGAGGGAGGCTGTCCCTGACGTACGTATGTGTAGAGCTGCGAGGAGGAGGGAGCAGCTTTGGAAAAAGGGTCACAGAAGGAAATAGGAACAGGTGGCTACTGATTGGCCCATCCTGGAGAGGGGAATTTTGCAGGAAACAACAATTTACTGATCCAGCTGTAGAGAAAGATTGGGAGAATTTCGTGAGTTCAAGCCTTGTTTTCATAGAGATAATTTTCTGGGCTCCCAGCTAAGGGGTTGCTTATCTCCTTCCTTAGTTGTGGCAGACAGCCAAGTCTGCGTCCATATATATTGTAGATGCTTGGGACAGAACAGATATTGACCAACTGGACTTTCTAGAATAGTGGTTCTTAAAACTGATAGTATTTACTTCTAAGGGGATAATTGGGGCATATTCTGGAGGTAATGGAGTAATTTGTAATTTTTGTGTGTGTGAATTGAGGATCCAATTTAAGCTGTGGGATAGAATCAAGATCACATGAAGTGTTGATATCGCTTTATTATGCCTTGGTAAGACCACCTTTGGAATATTGCATCGGGTTTTGGTCGCCATGATAGAAAAATGGTGCTCAGAGTCTAGAAAGAGTGCAGAGAAAAGCAACAAAGATGATGAGGGGACTGGCTTTTGTGGCTAAGGTGGGACTAAAACTCACTGTCTCCTGATGATTGGCCCAAAGTCACCCAATAGGCTTTCATAGCTAAGGTGGACTAGAACTCTCAGTCTCCTGGTGATTGGCCCAAAGTCACCCAGCAGGCTTTCATAACTAAGGTGGGACTAGAACTCACAGTCTCCTGCTTTCTAGGCTGGTGTCTTAACTACTAGACCAACCGGGCTTGGATTGAACTCCAGATCTCATCCCCATGCTGACAGACTGGGTAGGGAGCACCTGCAGGACACCAATCTTAAGATCCCAGACAGAAAAAAATAAAATAAAACCGAGGCTAAGTCCTCTTCCCTTTGGACTCTGGCATGGCTCAAGGGCACAAACTGTTCCTGCCGACATGAAGAGGAAAGATGCCATAGACGCATGGTGTGGGAGGGAGGTTTGAATATCTTGCCAAGATTTAAATTGCATTTTATGTGACTCTAATCCCCCCTCATTAGATTGACATATTCGTGTGGCTTATGCATTATTCAAAAGGTAACAGATGTGGGGGGGGGGTGAGAATAGAGACGGGGTGGGAGGAATGGCGGGGGGGGGGGCTTGCCTGTGAAATCTATCTATCCCCTTGCAGCTTTTTTTTTTTGGCTAAAAACCCACTGGCTAGCTTGGAATTTTATCTGCCACAAAATGCATTCTTCTGTCTCCAGAAAGTAGATTCCCGAGGCTTTGTTTTGGAGCTAGGCCTATGATGGCAAACCTATGGCATGTGGGTTTTTTTCCTAAAGGGTTAGGGGTGCGAGGGTCTTGTAACTTGACAGCTTTAAGACTTGCATGCTTCAAATGCCAGAGTTCCTGAGCCAACATTTTGGTTGCTAAGCAAGAGCGTTGTTAAATGAGTTTCACCACATTTTACAAGTTGGCCATGCCCACCCAGTCACATGACTGCCCAGCCACTCCCACTCAGTCACATGGCTGGCAAGCCACTCCCACCCAGTCACATGGCCAGAAGCCACTCCCACAAAGCAGGCCACACCTACGGAAGAGGTTCTAAACATTTTTGAAATCCACCACTGCACAGGTGGCACGCAGAGCCCTCTCTGTGGGCACGCAAGCTGTCGCCCACCTCAGCTCCACTGCGCCTCCCGTTGGCCAGCTGATTTTTGAGTCTGTGCCGTGCATGCGTACGATTCGTGCGCATGCGTGGAGGGGCGAGGGGCTACGTGTGCATGCACAGAGGGTGGGGGGGTCACGCCCCCCCCACGGCCCATTTTTATCCCAGGAGGCTTCAGGGAGGTCTGCTGGGCCCAAAATGGGGTGCGGGGGTGTGTGTTTCACATGAGTGTGCAGGGGGGGCACACGGGGGTGTCACGCATGCATTGCATTATGGGTGAGGGCACACACATGCGCGCTGTTTTGCCATGCGAGAACAAAAAGGTTAGTCATCATCGAAGCTTTTTTTTTTCCTTTGAGGAGGGGGCTTACTGTGCCCCCATCCTCAGAAAGGACTGCGTTGACGAAGAAGGCAAATAGGTGGGAGGTCTTGGGTTTGATACCCAGTTCCTTCTCGCTGTGAACATCTGCAGGACTCTTTATCACAGGGGTGTCCAAACTTGGCAACTTTAAGACTTGTGGACTTCAACTCCCAGAATTCCCCAGCCAGCAGAGCTGGCTGGGGAATTCTGGGAATTGAAGTCCACAAGTCTTAAAGTTGCCAAGTTTGGACACCCCTGCTTTATCATATTCTCCGGCCACAGGAAAGGTTCGGGCAGTTGAGCATCAAAGATTGCTTTCTGCTCCCCCCCCCTTCTCTCTCTCCCTCCCCCACAAGAGGCAGTTTTCCTGAGAAGCTGCTGAAAAATTGCGTCAAGGAAACAAGCCTGCGTGGGGATGTTTTTCTCCTCCTTTCCCTCGTTTTATTGTTCTTTCCACACCTTTTCTTTAAATCGGCAGCGGGGAGAAATATTCACATCATCTCAAACTGTTGTTTGAGATGACGTTAATATTTCTCCCCGCTGCTGATTTAACAGTTTTCAGACTGTATTTAGCAGCTGTTATCTCCATTTGGGGCGCTCCAGAGGTGGCCGGCTGTTGCAGAGGTCAGCAACGCTTTGGGGCTAAAGCTTTGGGCCAATCATCAGGAGGCAGTGAGTTCTAGCCCTGCCTTAGTCACGAAAGCCAGCTGGGTGGCTTTGGGCCAATGATCTGGAGACAGTGAGTTCTAATCCCACCTTAGCTATGAAAGCCAGCTGGGTGACTTTGGACCAATCATCAGGGGACAATGAGTTCTAGTCCCGCCTTAGTCACGAAAGCCAGCTTGGTGGCTTTGGCCAATTGTCAGGAGGCAGTGAGTTCTAGTCCCGCCTTAGCTATGAAAGCCTGCTAGGTGGCTTTGGACCAATCGTCAGGAGACAGTGAGTTCTAGTCCCGCCTTAGCTATGAAAGCCAGCTGGGTGACTTTGGACCAATCATCAGGAGACAGTGAGTTCTAGTCCCGCCTTAGCCACCAAAGCCAGCCGCGTGGCTTGGGCCAGTTACCAGGGGACTGTGAGTTCTAGTCCCGCCTTAGCCACGAAAGCCAGCTGGGTGGCTTTGGGCCAATCGTCAGGAGACAGTGAGTTCTAGTCCCGCCTGGCAACTGGTTCACACTGATGAAATTTGCAGCATCTCCCCAGATCATGTGATCGTCTTTGGGGACCTCCTGACAAGCAAGGTCAACCGGAAATCCATTTTCACTTAACAATCACATTACTAACTTAACAACTACAGTGAGTCAGTTAACAACGGTGGGAAGGAAATCCGTGAAAAGTGGGCAAAATTCACTTAACACATCTCTCCCTTAGCCACGGAAATCCTTGGGCTCAGTTGCAGTCATAAGTCGAGGACCACCTGTATTTAATTTTTAACATTTTTTTAAAAATGAAAAGGATGCTGGCCTGTTGCAACGTACCAGCATAATCTGGGTTTTCCAGCGTTGCCTCCAAGTAATGCAGAGACACACATGGGAGCTTTAAGAGATGAAAACGAGTGGAGCAGCAATCCAGGGCCTTGTTCTGAACCAGCCTTGTCATGAAAAACCCATCTTTATTTATCTCCTGTGAATTAATTGCATTCACACATCGAAAAGTCCAGGCAATAGCCCTTCAAAGAGTTAATCGCAGTAACAGGCCTTATCCACTCCTTGTGATAATTGCAAGGCTGTGAGCTCCCAGCCGAAAGGCCGCAAATTAAGTTCTGGCAAGCAATCTCTGTGGCACGAAACATGATGAGAAATTCAGAAATCCGAACTGTTGTCTCCTACGACAGCCATTCCCCTTTCCTTCTATTTATTCCCCAGGCAGGGAGGGGCTGTTCAGCATCCACATGTGCCTTGCTTCCTAAGTCGACTCCTTGTCCTCCGTTGTTCTCCTCTCCTAACAGCTCTGCGCATATGCGCATCTGGAACAGGCCCCATCTGTTCTTCCTCCTCACTCATATCAGCCTCCAAAGACAGCTGCTTCTCCGGCAGCTGGGAAACGTCAGACAGCCCTGGCTCTATCTCTGTGTCTGACTCTGAGCATCCATCAGAGCCTTCCCCAGGTCCCAGAACTGGCCCAAGGTCTTCCCCAATCTCCTTATCGTCTGACTCTGCTGCCAGCTCTGCTGGCAACTGGCAAGCCACAATAGGCCTGCTTTGGAAGTGCTCAGATAGAAGGCAAGAAGAGAGACGAGGATTGAGAACATTCTGGGCAGCATGAGAGGAAAGAAACACCCTTGGTTATTCCGTGTGGCTAAAGGCAGCTTTTGTGATAAGCCACACCTATCCTGGATGCTGTTTGAGGGGCAAAACGCCTCTCACAAGGACTCACAATTCCAAAAGCATCAGGGCTCTCCGATGGGTTGAACTTTGAGTAATCATCATCAACTTTTAATGACCCCCATAATCCAGTGATGGCGAAACTTTTCGGCACGGAGTTCCTAAACTGAAACTCATGTGCATGTCCGTGCGCCGGAGTGCTGGAAACCTGAAGACCAGCTAGCTTGTTTTTGGACCGTTTTCCAGGCCATTTTCAAGCAGTTTTTCAGCTGTTTTTCGGCCATGAAGACCAGCTGGCTAACATGTATGAAGAGCAGCTGCCGATAGTGGATATGCCCACAGAGAAGGCTCTGCATGTCACCTCTGGCATGCGTGCCATAGGTTCACCATCACGGCCATAATCGCTTTGCGGGGTGGAGTCTGGGCAACTGAATGGAGCTGGATGGTTACTGGCCAGATGCCCTTCCTGTTGCAAATGCGGAGTTTTGTTCAGTATTCTCATTGTGCCCAGAGAGAGAAATATCTGCCTCTGCCTAGGATCGAACTCACAGCCTCCTGATTGTGAGGCGAGAGCTCCACCTCTAGGCCACCACACCACTCTTGAACCAGGAGTAAATAACATGCCAAAAACCAAGTTAGCAAAATGTCCACTACACCCCCCCCCTCCAGTCTTACCTCCCCCCAACAAGGGAGACAGAAGCCTAATGGTCAGAGCAAGCAACTTAGGAACGACCTGCCCTCTAATGGATCATCAGCCAATCAGATCCTCGCCTCGAAGCGTGAGATGGGAGGCATATAAATTTAATAAATAAATAAAGCAGTTAAAAGCGGCGATGGGACGTTTGCGCCTTCAGACGTGCAAGATTGATGTCAGCGCTTCCAGGCGAAGCCGACAGGAAACAGGATTAGGTGAGTTAATCTTCTTTATTGGGAGGCTACGTTAGCCGACTCTCAAAAGTCTGAAGACGTAAACATCTCCTGCCACCAGTTTTAACTGGTTGATGCCTTCGAGTGGATCCTTCCTTCACTCACTGTTCAATGACTGTGAGTCTCTTCTCTCCTGTCTGGTCGTTTCCTAGGCAGCATCTTTTTTCCTCATTCATCAAGTTTATCCACCCCTTCCCTTCCCTATTTCTCCTTCCTTCCTTCCTTCCCTCCCTCCTCAAATATCTTTTCCTTCCTTCCCTCTCTCCTCAAATATCTTTTCCTTTCCTTCCTTCCTTCCCTCCCTCCCTCCTCAAATATCTTTTCATTCCTTCCTTCCTTCCTCCTTTCCTTTCTTCCCTCCCTCCCTCCTCAAATATCTTTTCCTTCCTTCCTTCCATCCATCCTTCCCTCTCTTTCTTTGTCTCTTTCATCTTTCTTTTTTTCCTTCCTCCTTCCCTCCCTCCTCAAATATCTTTTCCTTTCATTCCTTCCTTCTTTCTTTTCTCTCTTCCCTCCCTTCCCTCCCTTTTCTTTCCTTCCTTCCTTCCCTCCCTCCTCAAATATCTTTTCCTTCCTCCTTCCTTCCATCCTTCCCTCTCTTTCTTTGTCTCTCTCACCTTTCTTTCTTTTTCCTTCCTCCCTCTTCCTCCCTCCTCCCTCCCCCTTCCTTCCTTCCTTTCTCCTTCCTTCCATCCTTCTCTCTCTTTCTTTGTCTCTCTCACCTTTCTTTCTTTTTCCTTCTTTCTTCCTCCCTCCCTCTTCCTTCCTTCCTTCCACCCTACCCTTCTTTCTCATTCCTTCCATCCTTCCCTCTCTTTCTTTGTCTCTCTCTCCTTTCTTTCTTTTTCCTTCCTTCCTTCCTTCCTTCCTTCCTTCCTTCTTTCCTTTCATTCTTCCCTCTCTTTCTTTATCTCTCTTCTTTCTTTCTTTCTTTCTTTCTTTTTTTCTTTCTTTTTTTCTTTCTTTCACCATCTCTCCCTCTCCTTTTCTCTCTTTCTCTCCCTGGCTCATTCCCAACCTACGAGCATTGTTGAGCTTCCAGGCTAACGAAAACGTTCTGACGACCTCCAAACCTTGAGGCTGAAGCAAACGCAGGGGGTTTCCATTTTGGAGGAGCTGATAACAGCTCCTGGAGATGAGCCAAGAGCGGGAGGCGTTTGCCAAAAGACATTGGCTCAGCAGGCGCAGAGCCCTGTGTGAAGCAAGGGAGAGAAAGAGCTGCCAACATTCAATGGCAAAATCATTAAGGTTCAGTGATAGCATTTTGTTTCCTTTCTCGCTTCTTCTCATCTAAAGGTAGTACTCAGAACAAAAGGCCCTGCTTCCATTATCAACCTTTCACTTCTCCAGAAAGCCTGAAAAAATATATATCCTGACCTATTGTAACTCTCTCATTTGGGAGCTGAAGGCGACGTAATGGGCTGCCATAAGAACAGCTTTGAGGAACAGGAGGAAAAGCCACAACCAAGACAACGGGCAGATAAGAGAAACCTGAGTCTAAGGCGGAGGTGTAATCTGAGAAAGCGTTGTAGACTTGACCCCTTTGAGTTCTTATGTATTTAAAGGCAGGGAGGAGGGAAGCATCTCTGGGCTGGGTTATTCTCTAGAGCAGTGTTTCTCAAACTTGGCGACTTTAAGTCCTGTGGACTTCAACTCCCAGAATCCCCCAGCCAGCATAGCTGGCTGGGGAATTCTGGGAGTTGAAGTCCACAGGACTTAAAGTCGCCAAGTTTGAGAAACACTGCTCTAGAGTAAAAGTAGTACAGGCAGTCCTTGACTTACAACCAGAATTGAGCTCACATTTATGTTGCTAGGTGAGAAATTTGTTAAGTGAGTTTTGTCCAGAGGTCGCATTCAGCAGGTTCGGACTGGTTCGCCTGAAACGGTCCTCCCCAGCTCTATGCCGTTTTATTTAGATACATTTTCAAGCCAAAGCACATGCGTGGAAGCCTGAGCGTATGTGTGGATGGGGTATGCCTGAGAGAGAGCGTGCACACGCACACTTGCTCACATTTGCGAACCGATAGGGAAAGTAAGTGAATACCATTTTTCTTGCCCCCGTTTTTAAGTGAATCACTGCAGTTGTTAAGTTAATAATACGGTTGTTAAGTGAATCTGGCTTCCGCATTGACTTTGCATGTCGGATGGTCGCAGAAGGTGGTCGCGTGACCAGGGGACACTGCAGCCCTCATAAAAAATGAACCTGTTGCCAAGCATCTGAATGTAAATGATGTGACCTTGGGGAAGCTGCAATGGTTGTAAGTGTGAAAAAGGGTCATGGGCCACTTTTTTCAGTGCAGTTGTAACTTTGAACGGTCACTAAAAAAAACTGTTGTAAGTCGAGGACTACCTGTAGTTAAGAAGATAACAAAAAAAAAAAACCAGAACATATCCTCTCCAGCAACCAACACCCAGATAAGCAGGGGTTGACACCAGACAAACAATCAAGCAGAAAATTACTCTAATTAGGGAACTATCAAGGAAAACACCACCCCCATCAACATCGGGAGGACCAGGGGTGGGTTCCTGCCAGTTGTATATAGAGGTTCCACAAATCTACAGTGCCATTTAGAACCGGTTCCAACTCCCTCCCCCCGCCCGTCCGCACATCATCAAGATGAGGAGCAAGAGGAGGAATTCTGGGAGTTGAAGTCCACAAGTCTTAAAGCTGTCAAGTTTGAACACCCCTGGGTTTTTTTTCTAAAGGGTTAGGGGTGCGAGGGTCTTGTAACTTGACAGCTTTAAGACTTGCACACTTCAATGCCAAAGTTCCTGAGCCAACATGACTGGAGGAGGAATTCTGGGAGTTGAAGTCCACAAGTCTTAAAGCTGTCAAGTTTGAACACCCCTGGGGTTTTTTTCTAAAGGGTTAGGGGTGCAAGGGTCTTGTAACCTGACAGCTTTAAAACATGCGTGCTTCAAATGCCAGAGTTTCTGAACCAACATTTTGGTTGCTAAGCAAGAGCGTTGTTAAGTGAGTTTCACCACATGTTACAAGTTGGCCATGCCCACCCGGTCACATGGCTGGCAAGCCACTCCCAGCCAGTCACATGGCCGGCAAGCCACTCCCACAAAGCAGGCCACACCTACAAAAGAGGTTCTAAAAAAAATTGATACCCATCACTGGGCAGGACTAACTACTGCATAAAACAGGAAGTGGATCGACACTCTCAAGCACTGATGATATTATCTAGTCAGGTAACGAAACATCTGCAAGAAAATAACCAAGCTCAGAGAACTTCAGGGTCCCCCCACTAGTATTTATAACTTTGTTTTCCTGGTCTGGTTTACCACAGAAGGTTGGCATCATCCCTGAATTGAGGAGAGGAATTAAAGTGGAAAGGAGAGTAGCTCATAACATCTCCACATGAGAGAAAATGGATTGAACTCTTTTGGCCTCACAGCCCAAATATCATTACAGCATGCTGAGTGAACTGAGCTCTTGTCACTGGCTAACCATGTTTTAGAGTTTAGCATAATAAGTTTAGCATTCAGTTCTGGTCGCCACAATGTAAAAAAGATGTGGAGACTCTAGAAAGAGTGCAGAGAAGAGCAACAAAGATGATTAGGGGACTGGAGACTAAAACATATGAAGAACGGTTGCAGGAACTGGGTATGTTTAGCTGAAGAGAAAGAAGGACCAGGGGAGACATGATAGCAGTCTTCCAATATCTCGGGGGTTGCCACAAAGAAGAGGGAGTCAAACTATTCTCCAAAGCACCTGAGGGTAGAACAAGAAGCAATGGGTGGAATCTAATCAAGGAGAGAAGCAACTTAGAACTGAGGAGAAACTTCCTGACAGTTAGAACAATTAATCAGTGGAACAGAAGTTGCCTCCAGAAGTTGTGAATGCCCCAACACTGGAAGTCTTTAAGAAGATGTTGGATAGCCATCTGTCTGAAACGGTATAGGGTTTCCTGCCTAGGCAGGGGGGTTGGACTAGAAGGCCTCCAAGGTCCCTTCCAACTCTACTATTGTATTGTATTGTATAATCTTCTCCATGGGTAGTGACCTCCAGAATTCAATTCCTAGAATTCCCAGCAATGGTATTTTCAGGGTAGGGAGTTCTGGGAACTGAAGTCCATTCAGCTGGAAAGCACCTGGGTTAAGCAACATTGATTTCCAATGGTGGTAAGTGCACATTCAATCTTTTGTCTGTAGCCAAAGAGTCAGACCCGGAAGCCATATTTTATCTTTGGGACTTCAGGCCTGCCGCATTTTCTACTGTGGGAAAATGGGAGGGAGGATTATATAAAGAGTGGGTGATATACAGCCATAATAACGTTCTTTCTCAGGAAGCCAAGGTCATCTGGCCCTGCAGCTGCAATGAGGTGACTCCTGATTTGGATAGTGCCTGATTGGACCATGTGATGGACACATGGGTGCTGGGCAGGGACATGAACTTTCACTTGGGTGGGGAAAACCTGGAAGCTTTCAGATTTGGCTTTTCCCAGATGGGCCAATATGACGTCTCTAATAAAATGGAACTTTGAGGAAATTCAAGCCTGGGAGTCTTCTTTCATTGGGGGTGTTACTTGGAACCCTGACACAAAGTTTATAATGGGATGGAACACTTTTGTTTTGGTTAGAGAATGTCTTTTTCCAGAATTGGGAGGGTAGGGACTGAGATCCATGGCGGTGCAGCCAGGGACCTCAACCAAGAGGGAGATTGATGGATGAAAGAATGGATAGGTGTGAGAGAGAGATTGGGAGATGTGTGTGGGAAGGAGGGGGAGACAGAGAGAGGGAGGGGAGAGAGAGGGACAAATGGGTGAATGAATGGATAGATAGATAGACAGATGGCTGGGTGAATGTATGTATGTAGGTACGAATATATGCATGGGTGGGTGGATAGAGAGACAGAATGTATAGTCTGCCTCAGTCTAAAAAGACTTCAAACCATTTTATTTTGGGGGGGGAGATTGGTTTGTTAGCATAGCATTGCAGAAGAAAAAAAGGAAGGTTCTGAACTCCAATTCTTAAGGGAACAATTGAAAGACCTGTTTTAACCTCAAGAGCAGAAAAAAATGACTCCAGTTAAGAGTTTCCCAATATCTGAAGGGCTGATGACTCTTTAAAAAAAAAATCAAAGGCACGGCTAGAAGTAATAAGTAGAACTAACTACCAAGTTGATTTGAGGTAAAAATTACATGAAATACCATATATTTCGGAGTATAAGACACACTGGAGTATATGATGCACCATGATTTTGAAGATGTATTTTTTTAAAAAAGTTTTTGCACTCTGCAGGCTTCCCAAACCCTCTGCACACCTCATTTTTAGGGGGGGGGGGGAGAATAGCATGCAGAGCTGTGGGAGGCTTGTAGTGTGCTCCTGGGGGCTGGGAGGGGAGCAAAAACAAGCAAAAAATGGCCCTTTTTTGTGCAAAAAACGGACTGTTTTTGCAAAACAAAAAAAGGTCATGCAGAGACTTTGGGAGGCTTGTAGAGTGCTCCTGCGTTTTTTTGCTCATTTTTGCCCTCCCCAGCCCCCAGGAACACTTTAGGACTCCCAAACCCTTTGCACGTCCATTTTTTGCAAAGGGGGCGGGGTTTCTGGAGGCCAAAAATGTATTCAGTTTATAAGACGCACCCAGGTGCGTCTTATACTCCAAAAAATACAGTACATCTAGTCCTCCTCGACTTGCAACCACATTTGAGCCCAACGTTTCCATTGCTAAATGAGACAGTTATTAAGGGAGGTTTGCCCCATTTTATGGCCTTCCTTGCCACGGTTGTTAAGTGAATCACTGCAGTTGTTAAGTTAGTAACCTAGTTAAGTGAATCTGGCTTCCCCATTGACTTTGTCAGAAGTTTGCCAAAGAGGATCACATGACCTCCGGACACGGCAACCCTCATAAATATGAGACAGTTGCTGAGGGTCTGAAGTTTGATCATGTGACCATGGAGCTGCTGTAAGGGTCATTTGTAAAATGGTCATAAGTTGCTTTTTTCAGTGCTGATGTAACTTTGAACAGTCACTAAATGAATGATTGTAAGTTGAGGACTATTTGTATCATACCACAGGGGTCCCCAACCTCTGGTTTGTGGGCCGGCACCGGTCCACGGCATGCCAGAAACTGGGCTGTGCAAATAAGCAAAACCCCATCTAAGGCAGGGGTCTTCAACCTTGGCAACCTTAAGCCTGGCGGACTTCAACTCCCAGAATTCCAAAGCTGGCTGGGGAACTCTGGGAATTGAAGTCTTCTAGACTTAAAGTTGCCACAGTTGCAAACCCCTGATCTAAGGGATGCAGGCAGCACACGAAAACCTCCAGCTTGTTGAAAAACCTCTCTTCACGGAACTGGTCCCTGATGCCGAAAAAATTGGGCGCCACCATCATAGCAAACAAACCTATTTGGCAAGAAAGCAGGACACCCTTGTTGGCCGGAAAATCCCTGGAGCTGAAGTCCATACATCTTCAAGGCTGAGAAACACACCTTTAGGAGACCCTTTGCCTCATCTCCAGCCCAAGATACATGTATATGTGATGTTTTGTTCTGAATTTTCACAATTTTACTTCGAGAACTTCCTCCCATAGGGGAGCAACAGAATCAGACCATAAAGTGGGTGTGTGGAGTTTCTAACAATGCATTCAGTTGTAAGCACATATCACTTATAAGCAGGATCCTGCATAATGGGAAGTCAGCTTCCTATAATCTTCTCCGCTGTCCTTACCACTCTCTGTATGGACTTTCTATCGGAGGAGAGAATAGTTTTGTTGTTGTTCAGTTGCTAAGCCTTGTCCTACTTTTTTCAACCCCATGCACCAAAGCACACCAGGCCTCCCTATCCTCCACTGCCTCTTGGAGTTTGCCCAAATTCATGTTCATTGCATTGACACTAGAGGGACCCTAGAGAGAGCCACTCAGTGGCTAAGACACTGAGCTTGTCGATCAGAAAGGTTCGAATCCCTAGTGCTGCGTAACAGAGTGAGCTCCCATACTTGTCCTGGCTTCTGCAGTTCAAAAGCACATAAAAATGCAAATAGAAAAATAGGGGCCACCTTTGGTGGGAAGGTAACAGCATTCCATGCGCCCTCGGCCTTTAGTCATGCCGGCCACGTGACCACGGAGATGTCTTCAGACAGCGCTGGCTCTTCGGCTTTGAAACGCAGATGAGCACGGCCCCCTAGAGTCGGGAACGACTAGCACATATGTGCAAGGGGAACCTTTACCTTTTTATTCTCAACCAAGGCTGAAAAGGGAGAAGTTATTCCATTGTGGCTCCATTGCTGAGGCAACCTGTGTAGGTGTGAGTGACCTCCAACACAAGCTTTTCAGTTTCCTCCTGATACGTTTTCCCTCTATTCTTCTTTTTCCTCCCACCTTCAAGCTGGCCAGCCAATGCGTTGACAGCAACGACTGGGGCATTTGGTTTTATTTTAATTTAATTCTATCTATCGGTATATTCTACGGGAAAAATCACATGGGGCTCAGATGCCTGCTGGTTCAGGGCTGATGAAATCTTTCATCCCCCCCCCAAAAAAAGACGTTGCTCCTACAGAGAATTATGTGCTTTGTGCAATTTTGTGCAGGAAAATGCTAGGCTGCACCTTATTAATCACAGGCTTGGCCGTAGAGTCTTTAAACTGTGGAGTGGGCCACAGGGAGGGAGGGAAAGACAGTCGCTCATGCTGATAAATGAAGTGAAGGCTTCCTTGTGTTTGCCACCAGAAAGGTGGCAATATCAACGTTTTCCAGTTGGCAGGGCTGAGAAAGTGTTTGCTGCACATATATTCATATTTCCTGTTGTTTACATTCATAGCAGCTTACGCTTGGCTTTAAAACGCCGTTAGCAACACAGCCATCCCGAACAAACCGTTCGTCAAAAGACCGCCGTTACCTTGCTAGGACTGGCTGCAACCCTGCACAGGGGGAGAGGCTCTCTCCTGTGAATTCAGGGGTGATTGCTTTAAAAGACATGCCAATCAGGCCGATCAGAAGTCAAGACATTTGGCTATAAAGACAAGATCCCGGTGTTGTGGCCCGCCAGCGGTCAGTGGAGGTAGCAGCAAATTCAGAGAGTGAGGAGGTTGGGGAGGAACCTGGGCCAGTCCTGGAGTCTGGGGAAGGCTCTGATGAGGGCTCTGTGTTGGAGGCAGAGAGGGGGCCAGGGCCGTCTGACAGTTATCAGCTGTCTTCGGAGTCAGACATCAGTGAGGCAGACGAACAGCTGGAGCCTGTTCCCAGTGTGCGCATGCACAGAGTTGCCAGACGAAGGGAACAGCTAAAGAATAAGGGTTGTCTTGGGAGTAAGGCCACAGGTAAGGACGATGAACGGCCCCTCCCAGAGGAAATAAAAGAGGCGCGAAAGGGGAGTGGAGTTTGCAGGAGACAATTAGTTCGCTTAATTGGTTCGTGAGTCTCCGAGGCTCCTTGCCAAGTTTTGCAGATATCGGCCTGTCAGCTCTCCAAGCCAGAGAAGGTCTGTGACTGTAAATCCTCCCTTGAAAGACTTTGCTGGATGTGAATGAGCAGAATTCACAGTCAATTAATAAAAGGTTTTTTTTGTCAGGACAAGGAGTTTGTTTCATGCTCTTGGGAAGCCTAGGTCAGAACACCTGCTCAGTCCCTGCTCAGTTGCCTAGTAGGCTATTATAGAGATTCTCAGTCATCCGGGTCATGGTTGTCCCAAAGGTGCTTTAAAAAAAAGGCAACTGGACTTTGTTTTTCCTTGAAGAGGTTTCGCTTCCCATCCAAGAAGCTTTTTCAGTTCTGACTCAGTTCGGAGTCAGAACCGAAGAAGCTTCTTGGATGAGAAGTGAAACCTCTTCAAGGGAAAGCAAAGTTCAGTTGCCTTTTAAAAAGCAAAAACCTGGGGTAATAGGCCAGGGATTCCCAACCTCTGGGCCATGGACCAGTACCAGACCATGGCCTATTGGGAACCAGGCTGCACGAGCAGAGTGAGCAAAGCGATCAACTCTGAAGCGAACCTGGCTGAAGCCATCTTGTGCTGCCTCATAGTTACCACGAAGCCTGAGAAGGGGAAGGAAGGAGGGAAGTAGATAGCCAAGCTCCAGTCAAAACAAAATGCTTTCTTGTGGAAACCAAGGTCATTGAAACAGGTGGCTGTTAAAAGAGAAGAAGTGCCTGCCTTCCATCTTCATTGGACAATGTGACAAGTGAGACTGGAGAGGGGAGGAGTTTGATTCTTTTAATTAGATGAAAACCACGGGAACTGTCAGAGTTGGTTTTCACCAGCTTTGCCGATATGATCTATCCTTTGAGGAATCTACCTTAGAGTTAGGCTTTCAATGGGTGCATTACTCAGAACACTGACGTAAGCTTTATCTAGCATACATGGGATCTAGGTTGTGTATGAAAGTATTCCCACCATCCCAGTGGTGGGATTCAACCGGTTCGGGCCAGTTCCTGCCCTGCCCCTTCCAGGAGTGCCCTCGTGCCCCATTTTGGCTCCCAGGTAAATGCAGGGAGGCCTACTTGGCCCAAAATGGGGTGGGGGCTGCCCCGTGGCCCATCTTTGCTCCCAGGGGGGTGCAGGAGGCCAAATGATGCCTGTCACATCTCCTGGCCACGCCCACCATAGCCACGCCCATCCACCCAGTCATTAGGACAGAGCACCGATTGTTAAATTATTTGAATCTCATCACTGCCCTCACCCCGGTTTGTAGAAAAATGGTCTTCCACAAAACTGGTCCCTGGTGCCAGAAAGGTTGGGGGGATCACTGTACTAGGCTATGTTGCCTCTGAAGAGGTGAGACCCAGTTGCCAGTTAGAAAATATCTTCTCTAGACCATAGTTATCAAATTTTGAAGCCCAACACTGCCTGACAGGTACCAGCCAGGAAAGCCTATATACCAGTATATTGATATACCGTATTTTTCGGAGTATAAGACAACCGGAGTATAAGATGGAAGTCTTTAAGAAGATGTTAGATAGCTATTTGTCTGAAACGGTATAGGGTTTCCTGCCTAGGGGGGTTGGACTAGAAGACCTCCAAGGTCCCTTCCAACTCTACTATTGTATTATTGTATTGAATTGATATGCCGTATTTTTCGGAGTATAAGACAACCGGAGTATAAGATGCACCAAGATTTTGAAGAGGCAAATTAAAAAAAAAAGTTTTTGCACTCTGCAGACCTCCCAAAAATGGCCTGTTTTTCGCAAAAGCGGGTCCTTTTTTGCCCCCAAAAGGGCATGCATAGGCTTTATGAGGCTTGCAGAGTGCTCCTGGAGGCTGGGAGGGAGCAAAATCGAGCAAAAACGGTTTGTTTTTTTTGTGAAAATGGGCCCATTTTTTGTCAAAAAAATGGCAGTGCATAGCCTTTAGGAGGCTTATAGAGTGATCCTGGGGTTTGCGGGGGGGGGGGGGGCACAAATGGCCCATTTTCCACTCATTTCTGCCCAGGGGCATAATGTGTAAGACACACCCAGATTTTCACCCTCTTTTTTGAGGGAAAAAGGTGTGTCTTATACTCCGAAAAATACGTTAATTTTTTGCCACACTGCTGGATTATTATCCTAGAATTACTGACATTTCAGCCACCTTGTAATATGCAGATGATCCCTTCTGGAAGATCTTATGAGACCCCAGTGATTTTGTGTGAGATCTCACAAGATTTCAGATGTAGTGTTGAAAGCTCCAGAGCCATGGCCCAAGGTCATAGGGTGGTACCAAAGTCCCAAATATCCTTTTCCCAAAAGGCAACTGGACTTTCTTGATTTTTTTCCCCTTTTCACTTCCCATCCAAGAAGCTTCTTCAGTTTTAACCAACCGGTAGGGAATGGAAGGATTTCTATTCTTTGCAGCCATCTGGGCCATTAGCTCTGTGAGAGTCGTTGAGGCAACTTGGGGGTTTATTTCTATCCTCAAGAGTCAGCTGAAACAGTGTAAACGTGTGCGGAAGCTTTTTCCAAAGAGAAAATCGCTCCTGTCCAAATGACAAAATTAAGGTTGCATCATTGCAATAGACCAGGGGTGTCCAAACTTGGGAACTTTAAGACTTGTGGACTTCAACTCCCAGAATTCCCCAGCCAGCCTGGCTGGGGAATTCTGGGAGTTGAAGTCCACAAGTCTTAAAGTTCCCAAGTTTGGACACCCCTGCAATAGACAAACTCCGTTTCTTTCATATGTGCATTATAAGAAGTGGCGTAGTGGTTAGAGTGCAGTACTGCAGGCTACGTCTGACTCAACCTTCCATCTTTCTGAGGTTGGTAAAATGAGGACCCAGATTGTTGGGGGAAATATGCTGACTGTTAACCGCTTAGAGGGGGCTGTGAAGCACTGTAAAGCGGTATATAACTCTAAGCGCTAGTGCTATCACACATACAAAAGGGGTAGAATATGAGCCGCGCACTGGCTGTGGGCAGAGTTCGCTGGCAATACTGCATTCTAACCACTGCAGTCATCATAAATATATGCCAGTTGCCAAGGACTTAAAACATTGATTATGCGGCTGAGGGGATGCTGGGATGATTTAAGTAAAATAAGTCATTTTTTTCAGTGCTTTTCAGCCACGCTGGCGCAGTGGTTAGAGTACAGTACTGCAGGCTACTTTTGCTGACTGCCGGCTGCCTGCAATTTGGCAGTTCAAATCTCACCAGGCTCAAGGTTGACTCAGCCTTCCATCCTTTCATGGTGGGTAAAATGAGGACCCAGATTGTTGGGGGCGATATGACTCTGTAAACAGCTTAGAGAGGGCTGTAAAGCACTGTGAAGCGGTATATAAGTCTAAATGCTGCCAACTGCCAACAGTTTGATTGTCACTGGCTCAAGGTTGACTCAGCCTTCCATCCTTCCGAGGTGCCCGCCCTTGATCCTATCTTTAGAGACTTCTCATTGAGTAAAATCATGTCTAGGTAGTCCTTGACCTATGATCAATCTCTTAGTGATTGTTCAGTGGACAGTCTGGGACCTGGATTCAAAGTTGCAAAGCTTGTTCTCCCTCACCCGGTGTCACATGACCGCATATCGTATAACTGCATTTTATGACATATTTGCCAAAAAAAATTATTTCCAGTTTTCAGCAAAACCAGCCCATAGCGAACCATGAATTGACTTTACAGCTGCAGTGCTCACTTAATAACCCACACAACAAAAATCGTAATTCCAGACGATCATAAAGGGACAGGACAAAATTAAAAAGCAGTTGGCGGACTTAAATGAACAACTCAGAGAAAACCAACAGCAAACTTCACAAAATAGACAAAAGATAGACGTTCTGGAGGAGAGTGCTGTGAGGATGAGAGAGGAGGAGAAGGAGTTACAAAAGTAAAATGTTGGAATTGAAAACTATATGGAAAAAATGGAATTTAAAAGGATGTCTTTCTTTCTTAGATTTCAAAATATACCTGAAACGGAGGGTAAAGATTTGAGGGAGACTATGATAACAATGTTAGCAGACTATATTAAAAGAGATAAACAACAGCTAGGGTGGGATATTGACCTGATATATAGAATTAATTCAGCATGCTAGAACACACAATGTTCCAAGGAAAGTTCATGTTAAATTTTTTAGAAAGACTACAAGAGATGAGATTCTAAGGGTTCAAAGGGGGGGAACCTTTAAGATATAAGGATAAAGAAATAACCATTTTAAAACAGATACCAAAGAAAGTAAGAGATAAGAGGAAAAACTTTTCCTCTTTAGCTAAAAAAATTGTATGAAAAAAATATCTGGTTTAGATGGCTAATACCAGAAGGGTTGTTGATTTTCTGGGAGGGTGGTAGAGTGAGAATCAATACAGTGATGGAGGCGGAAGCCTTCATGGAAAAACACAAGACTCTTCTAGACGGAACAAGAGACAGTACGCAAGATATGAAAGGGGGAGGGGCCATGGCTCTGCCAGCAGATAGGGGAGAGGAGGCAGCAATGAGGCTCAGGTCACAGAAGTGAATTGAAATTACACTGCAATTGTTGATACAATGAAATGGTTAGAAGTGATATAAAGTAAATGATGGAAGATGTTAAAGAATTTGAGGTAAACTTTAACTGCTAATATGTATGTAATAATGATATTTTGATATATACAAAAATAAGAGAGAGATATGAGATCCTGGGGGAGCACCACCTTTCATATGATGTAGCTGTCAAAATTTTTCTCCATACTTATGTAGCCTTTTCCCCAAAATATTTGTAAAAATCAATTAAAAAAAATTTCAAAAAAAAAATCGTAAAATCAGTCGGTCCCGTGAGTGACCTGAATTACGACTGTCACAAATATGACCGTGATGGGCAGGTTCCATTATGGTTGTAACTCAAGGACTAGCCCAAATGCAGCAGCTAAAATCCAAATAAGGTGCAGGGATCAGACTTGTATCTTGCACTGGCCGCCAGTGGCCTGCCAAACACAATGTAAAGGGTTGTGCCGATCACTAGAGCCTCTTTGATGCGGGTGAAGGAGGAGAGTGCAAAAGTTGGCTTGAAACTCAACATATTAAGAAAACTAAGATCATGGCATCCGGCCCTCTCAATTCCTGGCAAATTGATGGGGAGGAAATAGAGGTAGTGACAGATTTTATTTGCCTGGGCTCCAAGATCACCACAGATGTGGACTGCAGCCCAGAAACTGAAAGACACTTGCTCCTGGGGAGGAAAGCTATGGCAAATCTAGACAGCATACTAAAAAGCAGAGACATCCCCCTGCCAACAAAAGTGCGTATAGTCAAGGCTGTGGTTTTCCCAGTTGCAATGTATGGCTGTGAAAGTTGGACCATAAGGAAGGCTGAGTGCCAAAGAATGGAGGCCTTTGAACTCTGGTGCTGGAGAAGGTGAAACTCAAATACTTTGGCCACCTAGTGAGAAGGAAGGACTCACTGGAGAAGAGCCCAATGCTGGGAAAGATGGAAGGCAAAAGAAGAAGAAGGAGGGGACGACAGAGAATGAAGTGGCTGGATGGAGTCACTGAAGCAGTAGGCCTGAGCTTAGATGGACTCCAGAGGATGGTAGAGGACAGGAAGGCCTGGAGGAACGTTGTCCAAGGGGTCGCGATGGGTCGGACACGTCTTTGCAATGAACAACAACTGATCACTAATGCCTTAAAGACTTCAGACCGTTTCTTGCTCGCTCTGGACCAATTCTCCAGCTTGAAAAATCACTCTGTTGAAATTTAATCAACACTCAAGTGAAAGTTGACTTGCCTCCCTTGGTAGACAATTCCTGCTCCTCCTGAATCTCCTATTGGCTCAGAGAGAACAAGTATGGATTTTCCTGGCAAGATAAAATTAATTAGAAAAAACACAAAATGCTTGAAGAAGTTGCTTTGATCGTTTTTCCCCCACACCCCGTTTGTTCTTCTGACTCATTCTTGTTTGTGGCTGCCTTGTTCCTCGGGGCTTCTTTTTTTCATTTGCCGTTTCTGACGAATAAAACAATGCAAAGATACGCACCAGCGCACATTTACACACAAACAACATCACTTCTAAGCCGAGCATATTGCGATGTCGGAATAAACTGTAGGATTAGTGACAAGGAAGGAAGAGAAGAGAAGAAAAATTAAGTTAAACTCCCGTTCCATGAATGGCCTCAGGGAAATTCCGAAGACAATATTGCAGTGGGAAAGGGGGAAAAATACCCTCAAATTTGTAAGCCTAGTGGATGGGTTGAATTGATTCTACTCCTAATCTACTCCATGGCCTCCATTTTAAGAACTGAAAACACGGAGGCTAATGTTTGCCATTTAAATAAAATATGGGCTATTTACTCACCCTTATTGGCACCCCAGGCCTCCTAGCTGAGCAAACAGAAGTCAAACACCAGCTGGCACAGCTGTGCAAGAGGGAAGGTTTTGCCTCTGGTTCTTTCAAAGGTGCCATAAAATAAGTCCATCTTGTGGCTTTTGTGCTCCGTGTCATGCCAGGGAAGGGGCCTGGAAGGGGTCTTGAAGGCCATCTAGACTGATCCCATTTTGTGGAGGAAATCTAGTCTTGTCAGGACACTTTGGCAGGCAGTCCTTGATTTAGGACTACCACCGAGCCCCCAAATTTCCGTTGCTAAGCAAGACCGTCCCATGGAGCACTCCTTAGGGGGGTTTACAATATAGAAGCATTATTTGCATTTTGCCCCGCAGTAATCTGACTCCTCATTTTACCGACCTCGGAAGGATGTAAGGCTGAGTCAACCTTCAACCCGGTCAGGATCGAACTCGTGACTGTGGGCAGAGTTTGCCTGCAATACTGTATTTCAACCACCAGGCCACCACGGTTCCCATTTGAATTCAGGAGGCATGGATCCCTTTAACAAAGCCGATGGAACTGACTCTCTTTAAGACCCTTCAGTCCCTGCTTTTCAATATTTTTGCATCCATTTCATTTGTACCCCCCCCATTGTACAGATAGTCCTCAACTTACGACTACAATTGAGCCCAACGTTTATATTGCTGTGAGACATTTGTTAAGTGAGTGCCCCATTTTACAATTTTTCTTGCCTCCTTTGTTAAGTGAATCACTTCAGTTGTTAAATTAGTGCAGGTAGTCCTTGACTTATGATGACAACTGAGCCCAACATTTATGTTGTTAAGTGAGTTTTGCTCCATTTTATGACCTTTCTTATCACAGTTGTTAAGTGAATCACTGCAGTTGTTAAATTAGTAATGCGCTTGTGAAGCGAATCTGGTTTCCCCATGGCCTTTGCTTGTCAGAAGGTCGCAAAAGGGGATCACCTGAGCCAGGGACACGACAGTCATAAATGTGAGTCGTTTCCCAAGCAGCTGAATTTTGATCACGTGACTGTGAGAATGCTGCAACAGTTGCGTGAAAAACGGTCATAAGTCATTTTTTTCAGTACTGTTGTAACTTTGGTCACTAAGAGAAGTATTGTAAATGTCTATGGAGCTTCTCAGTCATGGTTGTCCCAAAGGTGCTTTTTTCAAGAGGCAACTGGACTTTCTGGTTTTCCTTTGAAGGCGTTTCGCTTCTCCTCCAAGAAGCTTCTTCAGCTCTGACTGGATGGTGAGGAATGGAAAGATTTATGCTCCTTGCAGACAGCTGGTCCTTTGCATCCTTTTAGAACAGTGGTTCTCAAC
This sequence comes from Natrix helvetica, assembly GCF_964273705.1. Lineage (NCBI taxonomy): Eukaryota > Metazoa > Chordata > Lepidosauria > Squamata > Natricidae > Natrix > Natrix helvetica. The sequence continues at coordinate 14,249,828 of NC_138548.1, forward strand.
CTTCCTAATGCAGCGACTCTTTAATACAGTTCCTCATGTTGTGGTGACCCCCAACCATAAAATTATTTTATGTTTTCCGTATTTTTTCAAAAATATGTGTTGAGAGCCACTATTTTAGAGAGTCATTGAGGCCACTTGGACGTTTAGCTGTGTCCTGTCGGTCACCTGAATGGTGGAAATGGGTGTGGAGCAGGGGTGACTTTCAAAAAATTTTTAGAACCTCTTCTGTACGTATGACCTGCTTTGTGGGAGTGGCTTGCCGGCCATGTGACTGGGTGGGCGTGGCCAACTTGTAAAATGTGGTGAAACTCACTTAACAAAGTTCTTGCTTAGCAACCAAAATGTTGGCTCAGGAACTCTGGCATTGAAGTGTGCAAGTCTTAAAGCTGTCAAGTTGCAAGACCCTCACACCCCTAACCCTTTAGAAAAAAAACCCCAGGAATGTTCAAACTTGACAGCTTTAAGACTTGTGGACTTCAACTCCCAGAATTCCTCCTTCACTCTTCATCTTGATGATGTGTGGACGGGGGTGGGGAGGGAGGGAGCTGGAACCAGTTCTAAACGACACTGTAGATTTGTGGAACCTCTTCTATAGAAGAAGTTAGAACTGGCAGGAACCCATCCCTGGTGTGGAGCCTTATTGGAACTGCTGAAAGGACTGTGTTGTAGACTGGAGATAGATGATGTCGTATCCTTCAAGTGGCCTCAACAACTTTTTAAAAGAATGCAAACGACTCTGCAAGGAATATGGCTAGTCTGAGTGGTGCTCCTGCTTCCTGTAGGTGACCATGAGGATACAGATGGGCTGCGTCAGGTTGTGTTTGACCCTGGGAGGCGGAGTGGGGGTGGCCAGCTATATGCCACTCATGTCAGGGGTGCCTGTGGTGGCCCGAGAGCTCTGGCAGCGAAAATGGGCTGTTTCCAGGGTGGCTCTGCAGATCAGATCTCAGGCCCCCCACAGGCCGGCTCCGGCTCCTGGGCCTTGAGTTTGACACCCCTGTTCTAAAAGAATCCAAATGACCAGCTGTCTGCAAGGAATATAAATCCTTCCATCCCCCACTATCCTTTTAGAGCTGAAGAAGCTTCTTGGATTGAGAAGCGAAACATTTTCAAAGAAAAGAAAAACCAGAAAGTCCAGTTGGAAAAAAAAAGCCCCTTTGGGACGAACTGTTGTAAGTTGCGGAGTACCGTATTTTTTGGAGTATAAGACGCACCAAGATATTGAAGAGGCAAATTTTTTAAAAAAGTTTTTGCACTCTGCAGATCTCCCAAAAAGTTTTTTGTCAAAAAAAATGGCATGCATAGTCTTTAAGAGGCTTATTGAGTGCTGCTGGGGGGCAAAAACGAGCAAAAACCAGGCCATTTTTTGCTCATTTTTGCCCTCCCCAGCTCCCAGGAGCAATCTATAAGCTGCCTAAAGGCTATGCATGGCCATTTTTGCAAAGGGGGCGGGGTTTTGGGAGGCTAAAAATGCTGTATTCAGCGTATAAGACACACCCAGATTTTCAGCCTCTTGGGGGGAGGTGCGTCTTATACTCCGAAAAATACGGTACCTCTATTTTTGTACTCCCAACAACCCTGTGAGGGAGTTTGAAGCCAAGAGATATTATTATGTTTGATGAATTCCAACCCAGGAAATCAAGATCTTTGAATCTGGGCCCATCTGGTTCTAAAACACCCTTGTGGGTGCTTATAATTCCTCCTGTACCATTTATTGTTGATGGCTGGGTTATGGATTTGTTATTGAACCAGACAGTTCCTTTGATAGGGAGGGGAAGGAAAAGCTGTATACAGAGATTTGCAAGACATCTTTTCCTCACGGAGCCCCCTCCCTTTCCTCCCCAAGGGAAAAATCAATGTGACATTATTGCACACTTGAATGCTTGGATCCATTCCATTGAAATGCAAATTTTGACTTTCTCCCAGACAGGGAGACATCTTGGCTTCGCCATCCGAAATAATTAGCTGTGATGAGAAGGAGGAATAGCATTGCTGAGAGGCCATGGACGGGACTTCATTCCTTCCTGTGCTTCTTGCGTTCTTCTCCAGGTTACTGTCAACCCTGCAGCTGACCTGGCAGAGGCCATTTTGAGGCTTCAGTGCTGCCACCCTGGAGCTGAGGAAGAGTGTGTGTGTGTGTGTGTGTGTGGAATAGAGATAGCCAAAACAAAATATTTGGAGCCAAAACAAAAAAACTTTCTCTTGGGAACCAAGGACACTTCCACAGGTGGTGGGAGAGAGGAGGAGTGAAGTTACCAGGCAACCGGATGGCACCTTGATTGGACCATGTGACTGTTTGGGAAAGGGGAAAAACCCTTTACTTAGATGAAAACCACAGGAAGATTGAGAGTCAGTTTTCACCAGCCTGTGCCAATATGATATGTCCAATGAAACTATTCTTTGAGGAATGCAGTCCAGATGTTGGAGAACAAGTGTCTCAGTTGGGAGGAGGGGGATGGTCAAGCAGGGAATTAGCCTAGAACTCACTACATGAACACAAGAGGGCCCAGTCTAACCTCCCACCGAAAACCTTTGAGCCTTATCTGGTCTTTTCCAGGCAGAGGTGGGTTGTTCCCTTGGCTGAACCGATAGTGGTATTTTCGCCTGGGTCGCAGAACTGGCAGTAACCCAGGCTGGCCACGCCCCTGAACCAGTTCCCCGATCACTGTTGCCGCTGCCGACATGTTGTTTAGTAGCGGGCGCAGTTGACTGTAAATTGTTCTCTGCATGCGCGAAAAACAATTTAAACTGAAGTGCGCATGGGTGTGCGGCAAACTGGTAGTAAAACTGGGAGTAACCCACCTCTATTCCCAGATGAGAGCTTGAGGGAGATTCCTATATTATAGGCAGAGAAAAATAAAGTAGCCAGTTGGAACTCTACACCCCTTGTTGTGCCTGGCAACAAGAAAGTTTGGCAGTTCGAATCCCTAGTGCCGCATAACAGAGCGAGCTCCCGTTACTTGTCCCAGCTTCTGTCAACCTAGCAGTTTAAAAACATGTAAAAATGCAAGTAGAAAAATAGGAACCACCTTTGGAGGGAAGGTAGAAGCGTTCCGTGCGCCTTCGGCATTTAGTCATACCAGCCACATGACCACGGAGACGTCTTCGGACAGTGCTGGGTCTTCGGCTTTGAAACGGAGATGAGCACCACCCCCTAGAGCCAGGAATGACTATTACGTATGTGTGAGGGGAACCTTTACCTTTATTTAACTGAGGCTGGAAACCTCCCCCAAAGAACATCATAAACCATACAAAAACCAGACCCAATTAACATTATGGCCCCCAGTAAATGAGATACAGGCAGGTCTTTAACACCCTCTGGAAACCCTGCAGGGCTGGCTCCATCTAAATCTCCAGAGGGAAGTTGTTTCCTCGAAGAGAAACAGTGCTGGCACACCTGAGCCCAGTAGGGGATTCATGGATTTGATGAATGAAGACAGATATAATACAATACAATACAATACAATAGTAGAGTTGGAAGGGACCTTGGAGGTCTTCTAGTCCAACCCCCTGCCTAGGCAGGAAACCCTATACCGTTTCAGACAAATAGCTATCCAACATCTTCTTAAAGACTTCCAGTGTTGGGGCATTCACAACTTCTGGAGGCAAGCTGTTCCACTGATTAATTGTTCTCACTGTCAGGAAATTCCTCCTCAGTTCTAAATTGCTTCTCTCCTTGATTAGTTTCCACCCATTGCTTCTTGTTCTACCCTCAGGTGCTTTGGAGAATAGTTTGACTCCCTCTTCTTTGTGGCAACCTCTGAGATATTGGAATAATGCTATCATGTCTCCCCTAGTCCTTCTTTCTCTTAAGCTAAACATACCCAGTTCCTGCAACCGTTCTTCATATGTTTTAGTCTCCAGTCCCCTAATCATCTTTGTTGCTCTTCTCTGCACTCTTTCTAGAGTCTCCACATCTTTTTTACATTGTGGCGACCAGAACTGAATGCAGTATTCCAAGTGTGGCCTTACCAAGGCATTATAAAGTGGTATTAACACTTCACGTGATCTTGATTCTATCCCTCTGTTGATGCAGCCTAGAACTGTGTTGGCTTTTTTGGCAGCTGCTGCACACTGCTGGCTCATATTTAAATGGTTGTCCACTAGGACTCCAAGATCCCTTTCACAGTTACTACTACTGAGTATGGTATCACCTATACTGTACCTGTGCATTCCGTTTTTGTTGCCTAAATGTAGAACCTTACTCTTTTCACCATTGAATTTCATTTTATTAGATAGTGCCCAATGTTCAAGTTTGTCAAGATCCTTCTGTATCTTAAGCCTTAAGAGAGAAGGTACATTCTCTCCTGCTTTCAAACTCCAACATATAGGCTTATCTAATGATAAAGGCTGCGGTTAATTTAATTCCCTCTAAAGTAAATATTTCTCGGTGACGCTCATAATTGATTTTGGAAAACTGAGATAGTTGGAAGGGCCATAATTCAGGTTTAGCACAATTTAGGACACATTCAGCTTCTGCTCTTTTCTGGTAGGGAAAGAAGAAAGGCAAAGAAAAAGGAAAGCTGGGAAGAGAGCAAGGAAGGAAAAAGAAGGGAAGAAGGGAAGGAAGAATGAAGAGGAAAGGAAAAAGAAGGGAAGGAAAGAAGGTTATAATGAGAGTCAGAGGGGGTATCAGGGAAATCCTGCCTTAGCACTGCCTTACAATACAATACAATGCAATACAATAGCAGAGTCAGAAGGGACCTTGGAGGTCTTCTAGTCCAACCCCCTGCCTAGGCAGGAAACCCTATACCGTTTCAGACAAATGGCTATCCAACATCTTCTTAAAGACTTCCAGTGTTGGGGAATTCACAACTTCTGGAGGCGAGCTGTTCCACTGATCAATTGTTCTAACTGTCAGGGAATTGATCCTCAGTTCTAAGTTGCTTCTCTCCTTGATTAGTTTCCACCCATTGCTTCTTGTTCTACCCTCAGGTGCCTTGGAGAATAGTTTGACTCCCTCTTCTTTGTGGCAACCCCTGAGATATTGGAAGACTGCTATCATGTCTCCTCTAGTCCTTCTTTCTCTTAAGCTAAACATATCCAGTTCCTGCAACCGTTCTTCATATGCTTTAGCCTCCAGTCCCCTAATCATCTTTGTTGCTCTTCTCTGCACTCTTTCTAGAGTCTCCACATCTTTTCTACATCGTGGCGACCAAAACTGGATGCAGTATTCCAAGTGTGGCCTTACCAAGGCATTATAAAGTGGTATTAACACTTCACGTGATCTTGATTCTCTCCCTCTGTTGATGCAGCCTAGAACTGTGTTGGCTTTTTTGGCAGCTGCTGCACACAGCTGGCTCACTGCTGACTTAGCGTTTGGCCACCACAGGTGCCCCTGACACAAGTCCCGGGTGTTGCCCACCATGGCCATGCCCACTCAGCCACACTCATGATGACCATGCCCACTCCTGGCCACACTCTCCCGGCCTTCTTGGGTCAAACACAACCCTGATGCAGCCCTCAATGAAATCGTGTTTGATACCCTGATCTATTCAAACCACTAACAACCCAACTGATCAGCTCACACAGAGAGAAATATATTCCGATATAAAAGGATTTCTGACACAGGACTGTGAAGTCCTTAATGCTCTCTGAGCTTGGGTGTTTTCTGGCGGATGTTTCATTACCCAATTAGATAACATCATCAGTGTTAGTGAGCATGGAGCGGAGTTTGCTTCTTGTTTATATTAAAGTAGCTTGCTCTGCCATTGTTTGGTGATAGTGGGGAAGTTCTTCTTGGTAGTTCCTTGATTTCTATAGAGATAAATCACATTTGCATACTATTTAAAAGAATTAATAAGAAATTAGAAAGGAAACAGAAAGACCAGAACATATCCTCTCCAGCAACCAATACCCAGATAAGCAGGGATTAACACCAGACAAACGATCAAGCAGAAAACTAACCTAATTAGGAAACTACCAAGGAGAAAACCACCTCCACCATCATTGGCAGGGCAAACTACTATATATAAACAGGGAGTGAGCCCGACACTCACAAGCACTGATGATGTTATCTAGTCAGGTAATGAAGTGTCTGCAAGCAAACAGCCAAGCTCAGGGGACCACCAAGGGCTCCATGGAGAAGCTTATTATTCAGATGTTTCCGTGACATTTGGAAGGTTGAAGCAAGAAGCGACTGCTTTTTGAAACAATCCCCAGGTAGAGATCAAGCTGGGAGGGGAAATATTTAGCCTGCTGTGAAAAGTGACACCGATTTTGTTTTTAATTGTTGTTGTTGTTATTTCTTTTACTCATTAAACATGAAACTCAGTCCACTGAACATTCAAAAATGCATCACAAATGCCATTGACTGGTGCTAATGGTTGATACAGGTTGCTGCCAGCGCCCTAGGTATCAACCAAGTAGCTTCTTAAGATGTACGATGCACAGTTTTTTGCAGTTCCCCTGGTGTTATTGCAGGAAGCTGCAATTTCTTGGTGTGTTTTATAAAATTCTTGGACATGGTGTCAAGTGCCCCGATGACAATGGGTACCCTGTTACATGTTGTTGTTGTTGTTGTTGTTGTTGTTGTTGTTGGTTAATCTTTGGTGAGATTCCCAGCCTTTGGGGCTGGTTAGTAGCTCAACAGCTCGAGTCCTAACCAAGGACCTAGGAACTATTAAGATAACATTGGAGGATATCAGTTGTTCCAAGAAGGGTGGTTTTTGGTAGAATCAGAATGTTCAAATCCGATAAATTTAGAATTTCCAAATAGCGAGGTAGCCCTTTAGGTATTGCTCCAAGGGCTCCAATTACAATCAGGATAACACTCGATTTCTTTTTCCACAGTCGCTCAACTTCAATTTGCAAGTCCCGGTACTTTGTGACTTTTTTTCTTGCTGCTTATCTTCAATTCACACATCACCAGGTATTGCAATGTCAATGAACCAAACATTTTTTTTCTTTTCAACGATTGTTACATCAGGTGTGTTGTGGGCCAAGTGCCTGTCAGCCTGAATTCTGAAATCCCACAAGATCTTGACTTTTTCATTCTCTAGAACCTTCTCAACCTGATGTTCCCAGTGGTTTTTGCTGTGCTCAAATCCAAACTTCTGGCACAATTTCCAGTGAATGATTTTTAGCAACTCGATCATGGCGTTGTAGGTAGTCTGTTTGTGAAATTTTGCTGCACCCACTGATCAAATGGTCGACTGTCTCATCTTTCTCATTACAGAGGCGACATTTGCTGTTGGTGGTAACATGCTGAATTTTTGCCTTCATGCAATTTGTGGCTAAGGCTTGTTCTTGAGCTGCCAAAATAAAGCCTTCTGTTTCTTTTTTCAGTACTCCTGATTTTAACTAGTTCCAAGTTAGCTTTTGGTCAGCTTTGCCTTCAATACTTTTCAAGTATTGGCCATGCATAGCTTTGCTTTTCCAATTTTTAGCTCCACCACCCCTATCAGAGTAAAAGAACTGCTGAAAGCCAGAGGCAAGAATTATACCCAGGCCTTTCAGTCCTTTAAGATTGTTTTGGGGGGAATGGGTTGGCTTGTTTTAAGAAATATATTTGTATGCATAGCTCCTTCTGAGGACAAATAGGATTGCAATAGGCAGAGCCCAGCCTGTGCATCTGTGGGGCGAGTGGGTAGGATAAGGAAATGAGTGGGAAAATGTGGTGCTGGAGAAAATAAAGGAGGAAGAGGAGGAGCAGTATGGAAGAAAGTAAAGAGTGGGTAAAGGGGGAGATTAAAAGGAAAGCAAATAGGGAGGGAGGGAGGGAGGGAAGGAAGGAGGGAGGGAGAAAAAAAGACAGGGAAAGGGAAAGAAAGGGAAAAGGAAAGAAAAGGAAAGAAGAAAGGAAAGGGGAAGAGGGGAATGAGAATGGAAGAAGGAAAAAGAAACGAAGGATGAAGTAAAAGAACATTTTAAAGGAAGGGAATGGAAAGGAAAAAGGGAAGGGAAGAGGAAAGAAAGGGGAAGGGAAGGAGAGAAGAGGGGAATGAGAAGGAATGAGGAAGTAAAAACATTTTGAAGGTAAAGAAAGAAATGCACTGCATGAAAGAAGGAAGAAAATGCAATGCAGGGTAGAAAAGGGGATAGAAGGAAAGAGGGGTATTTAGGGAAGGAAAAATATGTACAAAGAGAACAATTTGTGCTACTGGAGGTTCATGTTTTCCCTCCTCCTTATTTTTCCAGATTAAGGATGGTCCATCCAATGCAAGATGTCGGCTGCTGGTTCCTGCTTGGCTATCTCCTCCCTCTCTCAGTTCTGGGTGAGTGAAACCATTGTGGGAAATGATAGGGGTGTGTGAGTAGCTTGATTTATCTGGAGAGAATTTATCTCTCTGCCTGTAATGCTGAAATCCCAATGATGAAAAATTAGGGGGGGGGGGAATTCTATTGACTTTCTGCTCTTCCCAGGTGCTTCTGGGTTCCCAGAAAAAAATCTGTTTAGATGCTATTTGAAGTTGTGTTCTGGGCTCTCGGCTTCTGAACATTTTTCTATTTTGATGGATTTTTCTTTGATCTGTTGGGAATTTCTTAATGACACTCTTTCAATACGTACAAGTAGTCCTTGACTCACAAGTTCATTTAGAGGCCATTCAAAGTGACAGTGGCACTGAAACAACTGACTTATGGCCGTTTTTCACACTTACAACATTGCAGCATCCCCATGGTTACATGATTGAAATTTAGATGCTTGACAACTGACTTGTATTTATAACGGTTGCAGTGTCCCAGAGTCACGCAATTTTCTGACAAGCAAAGTCAATGGGGAAGCTCTTCTCTGCACTCTCTCCAGAGTCTCCACATCTTTTCTACATCGTGGCGACCAGAACTGAATGCCGTATTCCAAGTGTGGCCTTACGAAGGCATTATAAAGGGGTATTTAACACTTCACATGATCTTGATTCTATCCCTCTGTTGATGCAGCCTAGGACTGTGTTGGCTTTTTTGGCAACTGCTGGTTCATATTTAAATGGTTGTCCACTAGGACTCCAAGATCCCTTTCACAGTTACTACTATTGAGCAAGGTACTACCTATACTGTACCTGTGCATTTCGTTTTTCTTGCCTAAATGTAGAACCTTACCCTTTTCACCATTGAATTTCATTTTATTAGATAGTGCCCAATGTTCAAGTTTGTCAAGATACTTCTATTTGTTGGCTGTCCGTTGTATTGTGAGGAATCTCCCCCAACACCAGAACACAAATCCATCATTTTTCCATCCTGCTTTTTCCTAAGTCCAATCGCTTCAATGCTCATCTCAATTTGAATTTAAGAAGAATGTTCTCAGAATAACAGTGCCGGAAGGGACCTGGGAAGGTCTTCTGTCCAACTAGTGAAGAGAAGGACCAGGGGAGACATGATAGCAGTGTTCCAATATTTGAGGGGCTGCCACAGAGAGGAAGAGGGTCAAACTATTTTCCAAGGCACCTGAAGGCCAGACAAGGAATAATGGATGGAAACGGATCAAGGAGAGATTCAACCTAGAAATAAGGAGGAACTTTATGACAGTGAGAACAATCAACCCATGGAACAGAAGTTGCCTTCGGAAGTTGTGGGGGCTTCATCACTTGAGACTTTCAAGAAGAGGCTGGACTGCCATCTGTCAGAAATGGTGTAGGTCTCCTGCTTGAGTGGGGGTGGTGGACTAGATGACCTAGAAGGTCCCTTCAGACACTGTTAATCTGTTAAAAACCCCTGCTCAAGCAGAAAACCCTATATCAGCGATGGCGAACCTTTTTTGGCGTGCCACAAGTGGGGGGAGCGCAGGGGGATTGTGTGCGGGCGTGCCGCACCCATAATGCAATGCATGACACCCCCCCCCCAATGCGCATGCGTGGACAACGCGCTCCCCCCATTTTTGCATGCTTTTTTCGCCCTCCCCAGGCTCCAGAGGCTTTATAGGAGCCTGGGGAGGGAGAAAAGAGCCTCCCCCCCCCCCCGGAGGCCCTCCGGAGGCTGCAGGGACTGTCCGGACGGTCCCTGAAGCCTTCGGAGCGCTTAAAACCACCCTCCGAGCAAACCGGAAGTGACTTCCAGTTTGCTTGGAGGATCCTTTTGAGCGCTCCAAAGGCTTCAGGGACCGTCCGGATGGTCCCTGAAGGCTTCGGAGCGCTTAAAACCACCCTCCGAGCAAACCGGAAGTGACTCCTATGGAGCCTGGGGAGGGCGAGAAATGGTTTTTAAAAAGGTGAACTCAGCTGGCCAGCGCCCGCATGCCCTGACAAATGGCTCCGCGTGCCACTTGTGGCACGCGTGCCATAGGTTCGCCATCACTGCCCTATATCATTTCAGGCAAATGCTTGTCTAATCTGTTCTTATATACCTCCAGTATTGCAGCACTCACAACTTTTGAAGGCAAGTCGTCCCACTGCTTAATGGAATTCCTGCTCACTGTCAAGAAATTTCTCCTCGGTTCTAAGTTGGTTTTCTCCTTGATCAGTTTCCATCTATTTTTTCTTCTCCCATCTTCTGGTGCTTTAGGAAATAGATTGACCCTTTTGTTATCACCCCTTTCTACAGATTGCCCCCAACCCTCTCCCTGCTCCCAGATAGACTGGTTCAGCAATGGGAAGATCTACAGGGTTCCCTTGAATTCTTCAGCAACCAGCATCTCCTTCTCATCCCCATGCGCCAAGAGCTGCCCCCCCCCTACACATGACCAAAGCTCTCTCCTTCTCAAGCCACTCAGAGGAAGTAAGCCATACACGAGTAGTCAACTCCAAGTTGCAAATAATATACAGGCAATTAATTATTAATGGTAACTGTAAGAAAGCATGAATAAAGAATGAAGGTAAAAGAAAGGAAACACAGCTTCAAAATACTCCCCACTAATGTCAGCTGGACGTCCTTTTCTTGCTACCATTCAATACCCAACAAACCGCTCTCTGGCTCAAAATATTAGGTTCCTAATTGTACAATTCTGCGCTGACTACACACACACACACATACACACACACACACACTTTCACCTGTCTTTTTCTTAGAAAGAGGATGATTATATTAATCGGTTAAATTAGCAATATGTGGCTTCTACTTACCGTACTTTTCGGAGTATAAGATGCATCCCCCCCAAAAAAGTGGGTAGAAATGTCTGTGCGTCTTATACACCAAATGTTGCTGAAGCCCCATCCACCCACTGGCCGCCACCCTTTGGCCGTTTTGGGCCTCCATGCATCGCGTTTTCAGCCTCCGCACATGTTGTTTTTGGCCTCCTTGTGGCACATTTTTAGCCGGAACTGGCCAAATGTGATGCTTAGTGGCCCAAAACGGGCATGCGGAGGCCAAAAACGTGATGCACGGAGGCCAAAAGGTTGACTCAGCCTTCCATCCTTCCAAGTAGTGACGTGCAGTCAGGGGAGGCAGGGGAGGCACAGCCTCACCACTGTCATCATGAAAAGAAAAAAGAATGTAAAAGGAAAAAGGCAAGAGCTGAGGTCAGGCTGAGCTAGTTGCTGCCTCACCGTGGATGACCCTGCTTAACTGTTTAAAAAAGCCTCTAAAAAGCGCCCTCTACTATGAGGCAGGAGAACTGCATGCCTCATCTAGTCTGACTTTAGGCGTTTTATGATCACTCGAGCAGAGTTAAGTAAGGGTTAAAAGCCTAAACATTCCTGATGTAAGTGAGGCACGCAGTTCTCCTGCCTCACAGTAGAGGGCGCTCGTTTGGGTGGGGCTTCTTCAGAGGACCCGAGGCAAGAGCAGAGTTGAAATCCTCTCTGAAACAGCTGGAAAAGTACATGTAGGTCAGAGGGAGGGGGAGGAATTCAAACTTCAAACTTCAAAGTGTAGTTTGATTGCAGGCAGAGACACGTTGCCTTTTCAAACCTGTAATCAGTGAAGCTGGGCTGGATCCTTTGGGGCTGGGGGAAAGTGTGTGTAGTCTAATCCAACTTGTGTGTGTGTGTGTGTGTGTGTGTGTGTGTTTGAGAGAGGGGGAGGGAGGGAGAGAGGGAGGAAGGAGGGGAAAGGAGAAGAAAAAGAAAGAAGGAATCTTCTTTCGCAAAGGAGAAAAACAAATGCTGTCGCTTTAAATTGGAACTGAGCATGCCTGGCTGTGGAATTCTGGGAGTTGAAGTCCACAAGTCTAAAAAAATTTGAAACCCACCATTGGGTCAGTGCCTCACCAGCCATAAACCTCACCGCACGTCACTGCTTCCAAGGTGGGTAAAATGAGGACCCAGATTGTTGGGGGCAATAGGCTGACTCTGTAAACTGCTTAGAGAGGGCTGTAAAGCACTATAGAATTCTGTTATTGCTAAGTGCTATGATTCAGTTCCCTCTATCAGAAGCCTTCTGAGTGGGGAAGTGGGGAGGAAAGACATGGGGAGGGGGAGAAATGAGAAATGAGATGGTTTTGTCCGTGTTGGTCTCTGCCCCACCATCAAACACAGCTGTCATATTCCATGAGAGATTATGTTTTTTGTAGAAGGAAAAAAACTATGTTTTCATGCTCTGGAAAAATCCCATAGATTCCAGCTTGCTTTAAATACAGGTAGTCCTCAACTTACGGCAGTTAGTTTAATGACCATTCAAATTAATGACCAGTCACAGCCGAAAATAGTGACTTATGACCATTTTTCACACAACCATAGCGGCATCTCCATGGTCGTGCTTGTTAGGCAAATCACCGCTGTTGTTAAATGAATCACTTGGTTGTTAAGCAATTTCAGCTTTCTCCCATTGACTTTGCTTATTGGAAGCTGGCTAGGAAGGTCACAAATGGTGATTCATATGATCTTGTCGTAAGTATATGCTGGTTGCCCACCACCTGTCATGCCCCCCATCTGAGTCTGAATCAGAAGATGAGCTGGCAAGAGATCGAGTGGGTGGCTCTGTTGGTCTTGAGGAAACTGGGGAAAGGCAGAGTCAGTCCTGACAAGGCTTTTTAGGATTAGAAAATCCTGCAAACAGGCAGGTGCAGGAGAGGTAGGGCTCAGACAAAGAGCAAGGACCACCTGCTCCTGATCCTAGAGCACGGAGAGAAGAGAGAAGGCGAGAACAATGCAGACTGAGCCAGCTATGAGGAGGAGAGTGTCCCACCCCCTTCACAAGGCACATCTGGGGACTGAGATGTAAGGAAGTGCTGGTGGGACGGGCATTTGTCGGGAACAAGCATTGAATCTGTGGAGTCTTGTGTGCACTTGCCGATGCCTGGATATTACTGTGCTCTGTCTTTTGGGGTTTGCCTGCTTCGCTGAACTTCCTGTTCTGGTTGCTGTTTGGCTAACCTGGCTTACTGGGTTGCTGGCCCTGGTTACTGTTTGGCTAACCTGGCTTACAGGACTACTCACAGCCAGAGACTTATGTAAGTGCGTGTGAGAGCTTTGGTCCAGGACTTGTAGTAAACAGGGGGACTTTTGGGGGCAAAGTTGGAGCAATAAAGAGGAGTTAGACCTGTTCTCTGGCTGAGTTTTTTTCGTGCCACGCCCTGGGTCATCATACCACCTGAATACCGATCACATGACTGTGCAGGATACTATGGCAGTCATAAGCGCAAGGACTGGTCATACGTCACTTTTTTCAGTGCTGTCATAATTTTGAAAGGTCACTAAAATCCGTCTCACACTTTGGGCAAAAAAGAGGTTGTGGGGGAGTGGGGGAGGAAACAAATGGAGTTTGTATAAAAGTATACCTTTAAAAGGAGAAGGTATGTAAAATCAGAAATATGGAAAATAGTTTTTGGAATATAATTATTAATGCCACTGATATTGAATGGGGTTTGCTAAAAGACAGAAATACACTATGCAAAATAGAGACTGGAAGGGAGATAAAGAGAGGGAAGGAGAGAGAGAGGAGACAGGAGAGAGGGAAGCAGAAGGGAGGAAAAGAGAAGGAGAAAGGGAAGGTATGGAAAGAGGGGAGAGGAGAGAGAGAGAGCAAGGGGAAGTAGAGAAGAAAGAGATGGTAGAAGGAAGAAAAGAGGTAGGGAAAGGAGAAGGATTTAGACTATAATATGGTGTATGGAAAGCAGAAGAGTAAATAAAAAGTGAGGAGGCTTGATGGAAAGAGGAATTGATATATTATTGAATATTCAAAAAATATTTGTCAAGATGTAATGGTATACTTTGGATTATATTATATGAATGTTAAAACTTTGGGAAAAAAATAACCTTGAAAGATCACTAAACAAGTAGGACTACATGTAATTTATTAGGCAGCTGGTTTGAAGGGATCTACCAAGTACTATACAGTTCAGCTGTTTCCTCCCCTCCTTGCTCTGCTTTAAATAGATAATAAAAACTCTCCTTGACCCCGTGCTTTTCAAAAATGCTGCATGATGTTTCAGGATCACCCCTTAATTGCATTAAGGTAGCATAAACCTCCTTTTTGAATTCTTTGCCCTCCTTGGTAGCATGGTAAAATGTAATCAATATTTTATTGAATGTAGCCCCAATTGCCTGCTAAAAGAGGAAGAGGCCATGTATCAAGTTAATAACTAACGGAATGAATATACCTACCAACCAAATAGACCTTTTTGCATTTTATGTTCCTTAATAACCATATTTGGAAGCAGATCGTACCACTCAGTAAGTGTCCTTGACTATGTTTGCTTCTTCAAAAAGAAAAGGATGCAATATTCACAGTTCCACAGAGAACCTTTGAACGAAAAATCCAAAGTGGGGGTGTCATATCATACACGTAGGGAGGAATGTGATTTTCTCCCCCCCAAAATGTTCAGAAGGTTGGATCTATCTCTGTTTCTATCTCCCTCCCTCCCTCCCTCCCTCCCTCTCTCTCTCTCTTCCCCCTTTGGGTTTTTCTAAGTGGCTAAAGTGCATGCATGCCATCTTTGAATTTGCAAATAACTATGTTGTCGCCCACCAGTGGCCAGCTGAGCTGGTGGCAGACTCGGACAGTGAGGAGGTTGGGGAGGAACATGGGCCAGTCCTGGAGTCTGGGGAAGGCTCTGATGAAGGCTCTGTGTCGGAGGCAAGAGATGGGGCCAGGGCCGTCCGTCAGTTATCAGCTACCTTTCGGAGTTGGAGATCAGTGGGGCAGAAGAACAGCTGGAGCCTGTTCCCAATGTGTGCATGCGCAAAGCTGCCAGGAGAAGGGAACAGTTAAGGAACAAGGGCCAACTTGGGAGTAAAGCCACAGGAGGATGGTGAATGGCCCCTCCCATACGGAATGAGGAGTTTGCAGGAGAGAATTTAGTTCAATTCCTTAGGGTGAAGATCTATTCCTGACTTCTTGCCAAGTAATTGCTGCTACAGCTTGGCATTTGGAAGATATCAGCCTGGCAGCTCTCCAAGCCTGATAAAAGGTCTGTAGTTGTGAAATCTCTTGAAAGACTGTTTGCCAGGACTTTGCTGGAGAGGAATTCCCTTTAACAGAAATAAAAGAGGTTTTATCGGGACGAGGAGTCAGCTTCGTGATCTTGGGAGGCCTAGGTCAGAACAAACCAGATGGGTCCTCACTGCCTCAGTGGCCTCTGTTCTTGATCATATAACCAGTTTCCACACTTGTTTGTTTGTTTGTTTTACAACTACCATTTTTGTTGTTGTAGTCTTTTGAGGCAGTCTTGCTTTCTGGTGACTGTGTCCACAGGTGCAGGCAGTTGTCTTGACAACATTTTAATGTAATGTATTCGATGTAAACACTGCCTGAAGTTGGTACCTAAATTGAATTACTTTAATTTCAATTAAATTTTCAGAAGTGGTTAACCCCTATCCATTTCTGGGGCACCTTTCGATTTCCCAGTCTAAAGCTGAGAAGGATAGATTGGCCCAAAGATTCCTAGGAAGATTCTAAGGCAAAGTGGGAGGGGGGGGAATTAAAACCTCAGTCTCCCCATTCCTAGTCCACCCTTTCCCCACTCCATCTGATTGGCTCTTGGGATGAGAGGGAGGATCTGGCCCAGGGGTTAAATCAACTTATCTTTGCTACCAGTTCACAAACGTGAGTGCACATGCGCAGAGCGTCAAAAACAAGACGTGATGACATCAGGGCGGGTGGGCAGAGTCTCCCACCGCCATCACTATTGGTTCGCCCGAACCGGATAGAACTGGCTTAATTGCACCACTAGTCTGGCCCAAATTCAACCAATGAGTTTCTGAGACTGAAGGCGGACTAGAACCTAGGTTCCTCATATTTAATCCATCTCCTTCCCCATGCCACATGATTGGCTCTTGGGCTTAGGGGGAGGGGCTGGCCCAAATTCAACCAATGAGCTTCTGAGGCTGAAAGGGGACTAGAACCTGGGTTTCCCATATCTAGTCCAGCCCCTTCCCCACTCCACCTGATTGGCTCTTGCACTTGGAGGGAGGGGCTGGCCCAAATTCAGCCAATGAGTTTCGAGGGTGAAAGGGACTAGAACAGGGGTGTCAAACTCATGGCCCACAGGCTGGGTGCGTCATGCCCACCTCTGGTTTAGTGAAGGGGGAAAAGTCACAATACATCATGTAACAAGCACATGACAACGCAAGTTTGACACCCCTGGATTAGAACCTGGGTTTCCCATGTCTAGTCCAGCCCCTCCCCTACTCCATTTCATTGGCTCTTGGGCTGAGAGGGAGGGACTGTCGACCAATGAGCTTAAAGGCTGAAGGGGGAATTAGACCAATGTTTTCGTAACAGCTCCATGCTAGCTCTTGGGCTGAGAGAAAGAGAGAGATTTAACTTCAAATAACATTCAGGAAAAGTTAAACAAAAGAACATTAAGTGACCAGAAACAACAAACCACTATTCAGCAAATATTAAAAATAAAACGGCATGACAAACTGGTGAGATCAGAACCCTCGCTGGCCAAAGGTTTTCTGGATAAGTCAGGTCCTTATGCCCTTCATGAATGCCAGTAAAGCTAAGGCAACAAGGGCCTCAGGGCAGGATTGTTGGAGTGGCACTGTCCCAGTTGGGAGGAGGGGTCAAGCAGGGTATCAGTCTGGAATCACTGCCTTAGACACAAGAGGGCAAGATCTGACTCCCTCGAGTGCCATTGGACCTTATCTAGTTTTTCCCAGGGGCAAACTGCCACCCTGAGAAGATTGCTGCGAAATAAGCTTTGAGCAATAAAGTAGCTAGTTTATACTCTACACAGGTGGGTCTGGTGCTTTGTTTCTGTTTCTGAAGACGGGAGTAACAGAAAGGCATACTGTATTTTTCAGAGTATAAGACGCACCTTTTTCCCCTCAGAAAAGAGGCTGAAAATATGGGTGCGTCTTATACACTGAATACAGCATTTTTGGCCTCCCGAAACCCCACCCCTTCACCCAAATGGCTGTGCATAGCCTTTAGGAGCCTTGCAGAGTGCTCCTGGGGGCTGGGGAGGGTAGAAATGAGAGAAGAATGGGCCTTTTTTGCTCAATTGTGCCCCCCCCCCCCAGGAGCACTCTGCAAGCCTCCTAAAGGCTAAGCATGCCCTTCTTTTGAAAAAAAACAGGCCGGTTTTCATGAAAAACGGGTTGTTTTTTGCTCTTTTTTGGCCTCCCTCCCCCCAGAAGCACTCTAAAGGCTATTCATGCTCTTTTTTTGAAAAAAAAATGGGCTGTTTTTGGGAAGTCTGCAGAGTGCACATTTTTTTTAATTTGCCTCTTCAAAATCTTGGTGCGTTTTCTACTCTGGTGGGTCTTATACTCCGAAAAATACGGTACCTCCAGCATCCCATAAAAGTGACATTTCTTCATTGAGTCGATCCAGAACATGCTGATCCTACTGGATCTTATGAGACAAAGAGAGACAACTGGAGATACTTAGAGAGACACGGTTCTGTGGATAATGAGATCCTAAGCCATGAACGAAAGGCTGCAGTGGCTCAGTGGCTAAGACGCTGAGCTTGTCAATCAGAAAGGTCGGCAGTTCAGCAGTTCAAATCCCTGGTGCTGTGTAACAGAGTGAGCTCCCATTACATGTCCTAGCTTCTGCCAACCTAGCAGTTCGAAAACACGTAAAAAATGCAAGTAGAAAAATAGAAAACACCTTTGGTGGGAAGGTAACAGCGTTCTGTGTGCCTTCGGCGTTTAGTCATGCCAGCCACAGGACCATGGAGACGTCTTCGGACAGCACTGGCTCTTCAGCTTAGAAATGGAGATGAGCACCGCCCCCTAGAGTCAGTAACGACTAGCACTTATGTGCAACGGGAACCTTTACCTTTACCTAAGCCATGAACAGCTTTAGAGATGTCCATCAATTGCAACCTGAAGCCAGAGGTGGGTTCCTACCGGTTTGGACCGGGTCAGCCGAGTAGATAGTAACTCGCAAGTTTTTTTGTGTGCCTTAATGCCAGCAGCAACCCATCCCTCCCTGAAGCCAACTGGCCACCAGTAAAACTCACCAAGTAGAAGCATTAGATGCGTATATTGAAGCGCGCTCATAACTATATGTAGTCCTTGACTTATGATCATTCAAACTTACAACGGCACTGAAAAAAGTGACTTATGACCATTTTTCACACTTATGACTGTTGCAGCATCCCCACTGTCACATGATCGGAATTTGAATGCTTGGCAACTGGCATGTACTTACGACGGTTGCAGTGTCCCAGGGTCATGCGATCACCTTTAGCGACCTTCTGACAAGCAAAGTCAAGGGGGAAGCCAGATTCACTTAACAACTGTGTTACTGACTGAACAACTGCAGTGATTCCCTAAGCAGCTGTGGCAAGAAAGGTCGTAAAATGGGACAAAGCTCTCTCTTGACAACTGTCTCGCTTAGTAATGGAAATTCTGGACTCAGCTGTGGTCGCACGTCGAGGACTACCTCTACTTGTGTCACCGCATTCCAGACCGATGGTGTTTGAAGGCAACCCGTGAGATTTCCCTCAGGGTAATGGATGACATAGCCGAACAGATTTTATTCTCTGGAGACTGTCATTGGAGACTGTCAGAAAAAAAAAGACAACTTTATCATTGTACAGCGAGGGATAATTTAAGCCTTTCTCTCTCCCTCAAGCGTGGGGGACAAGATAAAGACAGCCTCATGACAACCTGCAGTGATATATGAGAAAGACCTTGAGAATCAGGGTGAAGAAACGCTGTCTAGGGAACAGTCAGAAAAGAGGCAGCATAGCCCACAGCTGCATAATGGGTGGAGAGAAAGCTAAGAAGGGGTGCACAGGGGCAGTTCAAGGGCTGTAAAGGAGTCAGCGCGGTGGTGGGATTCAAAACTTTTTACTACCGGTTCTGTGGGCATGGCTTGGTGGGCAGGGGAAGGATACTGTAAAATCTCCATTCCCTCCCCACTCCAGGGGAAGGCTACTGTAAAACTGGGAACTGGGTATGTCTAGTCTGATGAAAAGAAGGACTAGGGGAGACATGATAGCAGTGTTCCAATATCTCAGAGGTTGCCACAAAGAAGAGGGAGTCAAACTATTATCCAAGGCACCTGAGGGTAGAACAAGAAGCAATGAGTGGAAACTAATCAAGGAGAGAAGCAACTTAGAACTGAGGAGAAATTTCCTGACAGTTAGAACAATTAATCAGTGGAACGACTTGCCTCCAGAACTTGTAAATGATCCAACACTGGAAGTTTTAAAGAAAAGATTAGATAACCATTTGTCTGAAGTGGTGTAGGGTTTCCTGCCTAAGCAGGGGTTTGGACTAGAAGACCTCCAAGGTCCCTTCCAACTCTGCTATTCTATTCTAATTCCTTCTTTGGTGGCTACTAGATAGGTAATAGGGGCATCCTCGTTGGGGACAGTATCCCAAAAGTCCAGTCTGGACAATTGTTTGATTAATTTTATTTATTAATCAGATTGACAGCCTGCTGCAATCTCAGCGATTCTCACAAAAATAAACAAATACAATATCAATAAGAGTACAAAAACACAGTACAATTATAACCTCCAACAAGTATGTTCCATTGGACCCTCATAAGTCCTCCACGAAAGCTGTCTTCAATGTTATCCAGAACACAAGAGACCGTTGGAGACCAAAGAACTTCCAACAGAAAGTCTCAAAGCTGCTTTTTCAAAAGGCAACTGGCCTTTTTAAAAAGCATCTTTGAGGCAACTATGACGTGGATAACTGAGAATCTCCACAGACCTATTTCTAACAAAAGGTAATTCCACTGGGCTGTCTCCATGGCTGAAAATCATACTGTTTTTATCATGTCGGCCACCCAGAATCACATGATAGTGAGATGGGCAGCATATACATCGAATGAATGAATGAATGAATGAATGAATGAATGAATGAATGAATGAATGAATGAATGAATGAATGAAACAATGCTTCTGGATTTCAGTCTTCCTGACTCCGGAAAATGAGGTTCAACCAGATGTTTCTCCTGGCACAAATGCAGTAGTTGGGGCAACTTTACTGAGAAAATGTGGCTCTATAAGTAACTCAGTGCCAAGCCATAAAAAGCCTCATAAATTAAAATTAGCACATTAAACTTAAATTAATTTAAACCCAAATTAAAATTAAAAATTAAATGATATTAAATTAAATTGAACTTAAATTAAACTTAAATTAAGATTAAATTAAATGTGACGCACATGCAAATGTGGCAGGGCTTTAGTCACCCAATTATTAGTTGCCATCTTGACTTTTTGTACAAGTCCTCTCCCATGGATGCTCCTGCCTAGTTCCTCTCAAAACTTAAAACCTGGTGTTAAAGGGAGCAAAAGTATTAGTCCTTTTAAAGCTTTTCGCAGTTAGATGTATTATTCACAATCATCTTGTTGGAAGAAATGTCCTTCTGGGTTCAGTTCCAAGTGGGGGAAAAAGACACTGGAAACATGGAGGCTGTTTGGAAAGATGGTTTAATGGTGGAGAGGATCGCATGGCTTGAGCTCCTGAACAGAATTACATGGCTTGAGTTCCTGAGCAGAATTACATGGCTTGAGTTCCTGAGCAGAAAAGGGTTCTCGTGCTTCAAGATTTTGGGTGAAGAAAAAAAGGGGCGAGTTGCTGAAAGTCCCTTTGTTTTATACCCGCTCCTGGGCTTTGAGCTTCCTGGGGCACAGGAAGAGTATCCTGTCAGAGGTCATAGCTAGCTTTGTAGGCTGCCTGTGTGCTAAGTTTGGTTGAAACGTGGTGGCAATGAAATGGCTCTGCCTGTTATGTAGAATAGACTGGCTCAGGCCTTAATGGTCCATTTGCAAAAATGGGGGAGAGCTGGGTTTTGTGCCTCTCTTGAGTTTCTACTTCTCTTTTTAGGGGAAATATTCTGCTTTTTTAGTGTATCCCAAAATATTTCACTTCTCCAGGAGAGGGGTGGGTTTTATCTTCCAACAACTTCTTCTAGCAATAAATTCCCCTCACTTCCTCACCTCATCCTTAGTGTAAAAGGAGATGCTGCACAGAAACTGGCAGAAGATTAGGGAACTAGAAGGAGGGCAATGGGTTAAAGCAGCCTGGTTGGAGGAATGCAGTACAGCAGGGGTGTCCAAACTTGGGAACTTTAAGACTTGTGGACTTCAACTCCCAGAATTCCCCAGCCAGTTGGGGAATTCTGGGAGTTGAAGTCCACAAATCTTAAAGTTCCCAAGTTTGGACACCCCTGCAGTACAGGATCAATTTCTACAAAAGACCAAGGGGAAAGACGATAAAGATAAAACCTGGCAATGTCTTGCAACCGGAACTTTAAAAAGAAACCGAAGGCTTGATTCTAGCTGTGCAAGAGCAAGCTATTCGAACGAATACAACCAAGGCCAGAACTGAAAAAAATAATCAAATGGATTCAAAGTGCAGATTGCGCAAAGAAGCAAAAGGAACAATAGATTAGACACTCAGCTTGCGCAAGAACATTGCGCAAACTGATGATTAAACAAAAACAACAACACAGCGCGGTTGCCAAAATGATTCACTGGAACATCTGTAAAAATTATCATGTGTTGGTAATGAAAAATTGGTGAGAACGTAGAGTTGAAAAAAGTAGTTGAAAATGAGCAGAGCAAAATATTGTGGCATTTCCAAATACAAACTGATAAAGTCTTGGCTCATAATACACCAGACTGAACTGTGGTTGAATAGGGGTGTCTGTGTGTGTGTGTGTATAATCGATGTGGAGATACAAGGAGATGGTAGACTAGAAGACAAAGGATTGGAAAAGATCACAAAGTATTAAGATCTGAAGATCAAAATTGAAAGATGATAGCTTAACCCAGACATACTTCAAAATTTTAAATGGAATTTTAAAAAATCTACACGTTGATAATATTTCCATGTGTTAATCACAAAAAGCCGTACGGCTTAGATCTTCACATGTGCTCCAGAGGTGGGTTGCTGCCGGTTCAGACCGGTTCAGCCGAAACGGTAGTACAATGCAGGTCTGAGTTGCAAAACCAGTAGCGACCCAGGCCCGCCACGCCCCCGAACCGGTTCCCGCACTGCCGCTTGCCCGCTGCCATTTTGCATTTTAGTGATTGTGCAGTTCACTGTAAATTGTTCGGCGATGCCCACGGAACAATTTACGCTGAACAGCGCATGCACGCACACATTGCATGTGTCTGGCGCACACGCATGGAGGTTGCGCACATCTGGCACACACGCATGCATGTTGCACGCACATTGAGAACTGACAGTAATGCCGGCAGCAACCCATTCCTGATGTGCTCCACCAATACATTACAACATCCCAAGTTCTTGGGAAGAAATCGATGTGTATGGAGGCCAATGCCAGCTAATAAACGGGCAGCTGTGTCTTCCTATTGTGAACAGAAAAGAATATAATATATTAAATTCTGCCGACTTCCAGGGACTCTTGGCATTCATAAAAGCAACAATAAAGCAACTCATTAAGCAGCTGTGTCTTTTTTCTAAACTCAACCAAGAGGTGCTTGTTCACACGCGTTACCTATTTTGAAGCACCTCTTCAGAACAGACACGAAAGCATTGCGCAGTGCTGAAAAAAAACGCTTCGATTGCAACTGGCTCTCTCTGTCCTGTAGCCAATGCTTCATTTCAAGATGACATAGAAACATAGAAAAGTCACAGCAGAAAAAGACCTAGTGATCCATTGAGTTTGCCCTTTGATTTTTTTTTTTAAAAATGTATTTATTTCATTTTTGTCAGAGGATGGACAAATGTGTTCATTCCAAGCATGTTTGAACTCAGTTGGTAATAATCGACCCACTACCTCAGCTAGAAGTGGGTTCCATGTATATTTGTTTCTGGCTTTATTCTCATAGCACCACTAGGAAGCAGGTTGGGCTTAGAGGCCAGCATCTCATAACACTTGCAGAGACCTTCACAGATGCAAAGAGTGCTTTTAATCCTCGTTAGGATGCGCGGGTGCTGGAGGCTTAGCATGTTGGACAAACCCAGCCAACTTGCTTCGTTTATGATTCCATCCATTGGGGAACACTAATTTTTGTTGAGGAAGGTTACGGTCAGGGTGGGCTGCTATGGGTTCGCCAAGATTCGGGAGAACCTGTAGCTAACATTATGGCTGGTACCTCCAAATCCCACCCCTGGCTGGCCATGCCCACCCCGCCGCTCCCCTCCCAGGAGTCTCCAGGTGGCCCGTTATGGATGCAAGGCCCAAACGGAGGCTGAGGGAGGGGGAAAAACAGGCCTCCTGGAACTTTCAGAAGGTCGGAAATGGGCCTGTTTCCGACCTCTGGAGGGCCTCTCCGAAGCCTGTAGGAGGCAGTTTTCACCGTCCCAGAGGCTTGAGGAAAGCCTATGGAGCCTGGGGAAGGTGAAAACGCTCCCCCGCAGCCATTGTGCAGGAGACCGAATAGGCCACGCCCACCATGGCACACCCACCCAGCAACTGGGTAGAGAACCTGTTGTTGACATTTTTGAAGCCCACCCCTGGTTATGGTTAACCAGATATCTGAGCAGGCAAAGAAGGACGTGGACTGGGAAGAAGGGAGGACATACTAATGGTTGAACAGTGAAAAATTGCAAAAAGAAATTGTACTTAGGCAAACGTGTACTGTTGTCAGCTTGCAAAACCAAAAAAGGCATCCAGAGTTACTTCTAAACACAGTTGCTCCTCACCTATAGACAGAATCTTGCCAAGCTTAAGAAACGACAAGTACTCCTCAACTTACGATCGCAATTGAACCCCAAAGTTATGTTATTAAGTGAGAAATTTCTTAAGCGAGGTTTGTCCCATTTTACGACTTTTCTTGCCACTTGAATCACTGCAGTTGTTAAATTAATAACACGGTTGTTAATGAATCTGGTTTCCCCACTGACTTTGCTTGTCAGAAGGTCACAAATGGCAATTACTACATAACGCCTGGACACTGCATCTGTCATAAATGTGAGTCAGTTGTCAAGCATCCGAATATAAATCATTTGACCATGGGAATGCTACCATGGGAATGCTACAAGGTTGTAGGTGTGGAAAATGGTCATAAGTCACTTTTTTCAGTGATGTAACTTTGAACGGCCACTAAATGAACTATTGTAAGTCGAGGACTACCCGTACCTTCATCATTAAAGTTATACTCTGAGAGTTTCTAGGAAGGAGCCATTTTAACTCTCTTCCTCCTGACCAAACTATCTAAAGCTCACTGTCTCTTTGTCCTCTTGAATGTAGCCCCTCCTTCCTGGGAATCCAGACTACATTTCTCCACACTATATATGAAACTACCGTATTTTTCAAAGTATAAGACGCACCGGAGTATAAGACACACCAAGGTTTTGAAGAGGCAATTTTTTTAAAAAAAGTTTTTGCACTCTGTAGACCTCCGAAAAACGGCCCGTTTTTTGCAAAAATGGGCCCGTTTCTGTTCTGTAGGGAGAATGAGGCAGGCAGGAACTGAGGCAAGGCAGGTTGAAGCTAACACAACCTTTATTAACAGTTTAACACTGCAAAATGTAAGGCAAACCTCGAACCGGCAAACAGCAACATTTGACAGCTGACAGCCCTTTTATACTAGAGCTGTCAGACGCTGAACCAATAGAATGGCTGCATTCTCCCGTCAGCTGGCTGCTCGCGTCTCAACCAATCAGGGGCTGGCAATGATAGTCAGTGGTGTCGTAGCCTTGAGGACTTAACAGTTTCTTTTCAAAAAAAGGGGCATGAATAGCCTTTAGGAGGCTTGTAGAGTGCTCCTGGGGGGGGGGCAAAATTGAGCAAAAAATGGCCCATTTTCTCTCATTTCTACCCTCCCCAGCCCCCCAGGAGCACTCTGCAAGGCTCCTAAAGCCTCTGCACGGCCATTTTGGTGAAGGTGGCGGGGTTTTGGGAGGCAAAAAAATGCTGTATTCAGTGTATAAGACGCACTCAGATTTTCAGCCTCTTTTTTGAGGGGAAAAAGGTGCATCTTATACTCCAAAAAATACAGTACTTTTTCCAGGGGCATGAATAACCTTTAGGAAGCTTGTAA
Organism: Natrix helvetica; assembly: GCF_964273705.1. Lineage (NCBI taxonomy): Eukaryota > Metazoa > Chordata > Lepidosauria > Squamata > Natricidae > Natrix > Natrix helvetica. The sequence goes on from NC_138548.1 coordinate 14,275,008, forward strand.
AGTGCTCCGGGGGAGGGGGGGCAAAATTGAGCAAAAAAGGCCCATTTTTCTCTCATTTCTACCCTCCCCAGCCCCCGGGAGCACTCTGCAAGGCTCCTAAAGGCTATGCACGGCCATTTTGGTGAAGGTGGCAGGGTTTTGGGAAGCAAAAAAATGCTGTATTCAGTGTATAAGACGCACTCAGATTTTCAGCCTCTTTTTTGAGGGGAAAAAGGTGCGTCTTATACTCCGAAAAATACAGTACTTTTTCCAGCACCAAAAAAGACTGGTTTTTCCAATCCCCATATTTTTCCAACAAACCTTTATCTTCAAAAACCGATGCCAGTGGTAATATAGGGTTGACAACAAAGTGCTTTTCAAATTTCACCAGATAATCGTAAAAGGTGTCATGTGATCTACAGATTACAGTGATCACAGATTTGAATGGGCTGGATTGAAGCCAATTACTGGAATCAGGAAATCAGTTGAATAACATAAATCTAGGCTGTCATGTCTGTCGATGGACACGGGAAAGGAAGAATGAAGCCGACAATTATAAAGGACGACTGTTGGGGAAACAGTGCAAATAAATAGATAAATGACTCAGAAAATGGACAGAATTTGATTGCAAGGCTATGCCTGTTGCACAAAGGAGAAGAGAACAAAAAGAGGGTACTTAGGTCCAAAACGGGGTACTTAAATGGCTGTCACAGAGAAGAGTGGGTTCACCTATTCTCCCAAGTACCTGAGGGCTGGAGAAGAAGTCACGAGTAGAAGATCATTAAAGAGAGAGACAACCTAGAACTAAGGAGAAGTTTTCTTGACAGTGAGAACAGTTAATCAGTGGAACAGCTTGCCTCGAGAAGTTGTGGGTTCTCCATCACTGGAGGTTTTCAACAAGAATCTAGACAACCGTTCGTCCAGAATGGTAGAGGGTCTCCTGCTTGAGCAAGCTGTTGAACTAGAAGTCCACCAAGGCCTAACCCTTCCAACCAGAGGGGGGGCTCCTGGGGCTTCGCAGGGGTTTGGTAGTGTCACTGCATTTTTTGTTTGCCAGCTGTGCTTAAACTCTAAGACATACGGTAGACTGATCTGACTCTTATCACTAAGCTCACTACGCATGTCCACGTTCTTTTCCACATTATTCTTCTTTGTCCGCCCGCCAAGAAGGTAGGCAGGAACTCTGCCAAAATGTCATCATTAGCTAGTAAGTTTTGTTTTCATTTTCTTTACAATAAAATGTGTTTCTCAGAATATATCTCGGGTTTATTTTTCTTAATTATGAAGTATACTTCCAGGAAAAACCATGGTTCATCCCTCATTAAATACAATTACCCTAAGAGGGGAACAGGGCTGAATTTCCACTCTGACAGGGAGAACCTCTAGCTAAGATTCTGTGCAGTTCAGAGAACCCGCAAATCCTATTCCTGGCTGGCCCCGCCCACTTCACCTCGCCCCTCCCAGGAGCCCCCACGTGGCTTGTTTTGGATGCTGGTAAGTGCAGGGCGCGCACGGAGGTTCGAGAAGGGTGAAAAATGGGCCTACCGGAAGTTTGGGAAGGACAGAAACAGGCCCATTTCTGGTCTCAAGAGGGCCTCCGGAGGCTGGGAAGGACGTTTTCATCCTCCCGGAGGCTCGAGGAAAGCCTCTGGAGCCTGGGGAGGGCAAACATGATGCAGCAGGCTGACTAGGCCATGCCCACCATGGCCATGAAGACCCAGCACTGGGCAGAGAACCCCTTGCTAAAATCTTTGAAGCCCAACCCTGCTTCCAACACTATTATCTTCTATATTCCTTTTGCTGGATGTCTAGTACAGTGGTGGGTTTCAATTTATTTTGCTACTGGTTCGCTTGCGCACGCTTGCATACCCGGACACGCAAAATCATCCGGGTGGGTGGAGCCTTCCGCAGCCGCCACTACTGGTTCACCCGATCCAGGGCGAACTGGCAGAAACCCACTTCTGGCTGGCCCCGCCCACCTCACCCCACCCCTCCCAGGAGCCCCCACGTGGCTCGTTTTGGATGCTGGTAAGTGCAGGGCGCGCCATTAGTAACCCTAATGGAGGATCACAATCTCTTAGAGATAAATTCTTGGGAACCATAAGATGGGTAGAGCCAAAACCAGGGATGGGTGGGACTAAAACAAAGTCTCTGTCAGCCTCTGTTTCGCTATTTGCTTTCGGCTGCCATTGAAATGGGGGGGGGGCCTGGTATTTGGGAGGGGAAGTTTAAGTACAGGAGAGATTGTAAAACGGGAGTTTTGGTCTCACCGTCTACTGCGCATGCTGGAGACTAGTGCTTGGTTTTGGTCAAGGCCAACCGTCCTGCATACCAACCTGATGATGCTCCTTGAAGATGGAACTCACATTACACCTAAGGGATTTGCAGATTGGGCACTGGGATGAGGGTTACCAGGGGGAGGGGGTTTGGTCACATATTGATATGTATGATTTTGCGCGCTTTTGCCTCAGATCTTGCTTTGCTTAGCTGCTATCTTTTCATAACCAGTAAAAGTACTCTTAATTCTGCAAAATGGAGTTAAGTGGTTTCTTTCTTGGTTGCTGAGGGAGGCCGGCTTGACGGTCTCATTTTTTTCCCTTTCTGCTTGGCAAGTTTCCAGGGGAAAGATCTCTGGTCAGAAATCACTTTTAGGGAACTTTTGGAATTCAGTTTGTAAGAGAGGACAACCACTTGCTTTAAACACTGCTCCACACTGTCTTTCTAGGTAGCGTTTCTCTAGAAAAATCAGTGCTTGCTTACTCTCCCCGATCAATTTATTTAGCTTGATTTCTAATGTCAGTGATCCTGGATTTTGAAAGAAGCTCCTTGGCTAGAATGATTTTTGCTCATTGCATTCAACAGGATTGCAGAGACAACAGGACTACTCAGTTGGTTCCAAAGGTGCTTTTTCAAGAGGCAACTGGACTTTCTTGTTTTTCTATGAAGATGTTTTGCTTCTCATCCAAGAAGCTTCTTCAGCTTTGTCTGGATGGTGGAAAACGGAAGGATTTATACTCCTTGCAGACAGCTGGTCATTTGCATCCTTTTAGAGAGTCCTTGAGGTCACTTGGAGGTTTATCGGTGTCCTCAGGGTCACCTGAGTAGTTTAAATGGGTGTGGAGCCTTCTTGGAACTGCTGAAAGGACTGTGTTGCAAATTGGAGATAGACGATGTCGTAGCCTTCAAGTGGCCTCAACAACTTTCTAAAAGAATGCAAACGACCAGACTCTGCAAGGAATATGGCTTGCCATTGACTTTGCTTGTCAGAAGGTTGCAAAAGGGGATCACATATCCCCAGGACTTTAACCGTCGTAAATATGATCCAGTTGCCAAGCATCTGAATTTTGATCATGTAACCATGGGGATATTATAACAGTCATAAGTGGTAGAAAATGGCCATTATTCACTATTGTATTTTCGAATGAATGGTTCTAAGTCAAGGACTACCTGAAATAATCATAAGTTTGAGCGCCAGTCATAAGTCACTTTTTTCAGGGCCATTGTAATGGTGAACAGTCGTTGAATGAATGGTCGTAAGTCAAGGACTACTTATATGTGAAAACAGCCAGGGCCATGTGTTTACCAGGTTGAAAGGTTAGTCTTTCAAGAAAAAATCATTCTTTGTTGTGGCCACCAGTGACCAGCAGATCTGGCAGCATATTCAGATAGTGAGGAGGTTGGGGAGGAACATGGGCCAGTCCTGGAGTCTGGGGAAGGCTCGGAAGAGGGCTTTGTGTCGGAGGCAAAGAGGGGGCCAGGGCCATCTTACAGTTATCAGCTGCCTTTGGAGTGAGACATCAGTGGGGCAGAAGAACAGCTGGAGCCTGTTCCCAGTGTGCACATGCGCAGAGCTGCCAGGAGAAGGGAACAGCTAAGGGACAAGGGCTGACTCAGGAGTAAAGGCACAGGTGGATGGTGAATGGCCCCTCCCATAGGGAATAAAGAGGAGCGAAAGGGGAGGGGAGTTTGCAGGAGACAATAAGTTCAATTCATTAGGGTGAAAATCTGTTCCTGACTTCTTGCCAAGTAATTGCTGCTACAGCATGGTGTTTTGAAGATATCCACCTGCCAGCTCTCCAAGCCTGATAAAGGTCTGTAGTTATGAAATCTCTTGAAAGACTGTTTGCCAGGACTTTGTTGGAGAGGAATTAACTTTGAAACTAAATAAAAGGGGTTTTATCGGGACGAGGAGTCGGCTTCGTGCTTTTGGGAAGCCTAGGTCAAAACTTCCTTGATCTGAGCATGTATCTCCTCTAATTCATGGCCATATTTTGTCCTAGGTTCCCAGGACCCTGGGAAAGTGATCCATATCAACAAAGCCAGCCATCAGCCGGTGCGGGTCGGGCTGGCAGAACCGGTGTCTCTGCCGTGCCTGTTTCTCTTGAAAGGCTCCGGCCCATCAAATCCCAGTGAACTGTCTGATCCCCCCCGTATCAAGTGGAGCAAAGTACAGTCTGCCACGGGACAGCCGGAAAATCTCTCTTTGCTGGTAGCCAAGGATAACGTGGTGAAGATCTCCAAAAACTACGAGGGTAGAATTGCCTTGCCTGGATACCCCCACCACCGAGAAAACGCCACCCTCTTGTTTCTGTCTGCTCGGGCCAGTGATGCAGGACTTTATCGATGTGAGATTGTCACTGGGATGCATGATGAGCAAGACCTGGTCCCTCTGGAAGTTACAGGTAAGAAAAGGACTCGGTATATCTTTATATATATATATCTGTAATAAGCCGAAGGACAGAAAGGGGGAGTAGTGAGCTCCCTCCCATACTTGGGCATACCAGGGGTTGTAATACAAATACATACCTATTTCCCTGGCTCAGCTGATAAGGAGGAGAGCCTGTGGCTTAGTGGCTAACATATCTGCCTAATATGTAATACAGCCCAGGTTCAACTCCCAGTAAGGGTATGGCTAGATGATGAGAGCTAAATAGCTTGAAATAGATCTATACTAGTCTCCCTTTATTTATTTATCAGCACAAATATACCACATATATATATATTATAATGTTATATATATAACATTATACACCATATTTTTCGGAGTATAAGACGCATCTTTTTTCTTCAAAAAACAGGCTGAAAATCTGGGTGCATCTTATACATCGAATACAGCATTCTTGGCCTCTCGAAGCCCCGCCCCCCTTCACCAAAATGGCCGTGCAGAGCCTTATGGAGGCTTTCAAAGAGCTCCTGGGGGCTGGGGGAGGCAGAAAATGGGCCTTTTTTTGCACCCCAGCCCCCAGCAGCACTCTATAAACCTTCATAAGGCTATGCATGTAATTTGTTTTTACAAAAAACGGGCCCGTTTGCGCAAAAAACAGGCCGGTTTTTTGCTTGTTTTTGGCCTCCCCACCCCCAGAGGACCACTCTGCAAGCACCCCCAAGGCTATTCATGCCTTTTTTAAAAAAAAATGGGCCATTTTTGGGAGGTTTGCAGAGTGCAAAAACTTTTTTTTCCTTTGAGAAAGCTCTTTAGTTAAAGTGATTGATGAGAATTAGATTGATCAAATGCTGTGCCAGCAGAAACAAAGTCTTAGGGGTTCAGATTGTCAGCCATTTCCTTCTCCAGCACATGGATAAATACACCTGGAAACATCTACCTACCTACTCTCTCTCTCCCTACCTACCTAGTGTATTTCTCTCTCTCTCGCTCTTTCTCTCTCTCTATCCCTCTATCTACCTACCTACTTTTTTAAAAAAATTGCCTCTTCAAAACCTTGGTGCATCTTATACACTGGTGCCTCTTATACTCTGAAAAATACGGTACATACATACATATATACATACGTACATACATACACACAGTTTCCCTGAAAATAAGACCTATCCTGAAAATAAGACCTACTTAAGAGCCTCTGCCGCTCATTCTGGAGGCCAAGCAGTGTGCTAGTGCCAGGGCTACAAGGTGAGGCATGTGTTGGGGAGTGGATGGCTTGGTGCGGGGGCTCTGATACATGGCACGTGGGGCAACTCCTCTGACCTGCCTTGCGGTGGAAGCACTGGCAAGCCACGCAGCCTCCTGTCCCGCCCTAAGCAAGTCGAGGAAGTGGGCCTTCTGTACATGGAAAAAAATAAGTCAACACCCCCCCCCCAATAAGCCCTAATGCTTATTTTGGAGCCCAAAAGAAAATAAGATCCAGTCTTATTTTCAGGGGAAATTGTGTGTGTGTGTGTGTGTACCTACATACATATGCTTAATGTACATACATACACACACACACGTATAAAGAGAAATAGAGATAGAGATAGATTTAAGGTGGGGAAAGGACTCTGCTTTATGTCTCAGAAAGAAATGAGAAATATTTGGTGACTGATGGAAGGGAGGTAAAAATGCTCCTCAACCCTGATCAAAATTGCAAAATAATCACCAAAGATGATGTGACAAGACGCTATTTTGCATTGCTTCCCAAGCCTGGGTAAATTACCTAAAATTGTTTTTTTCTTTGGATAAAGACACAGGAGCCCATGTTTTTTAATTGACGTAAACTGATTTAATTTTGTCATGTGTACTAAAATACATTCAAAAATCCCCCCCAAGGATTCCCCCGAAGATGAAAATCGATGAAATTACCAATGATAATTTGTTGAACGGACATAAAAGATCATTTAGTGATAGGGTTTTTATAATACAGGTAGTCCTCGAGTAACGACCATTCATTGTCAGTCAAAACTACAGTGGTGCTGAAGGACAGACCTCTGCAATTGGTCCTTCAAGTTTTAAACTTTCTGATAAGCAATTTTGGATAATAAAGGAAAAAAATTGGGGAGCATTGCATTAATGCCATATACAGGTAGTCTTTTGTTTACGACCACAATCAAGCCAAATATTTATGTTGCTAAGCAAGACATTTGTTAACTGAGTTTTGCCCCATTTTACGACCTTTCTTGCCGCAGTTGTTAAGTGAATCACTGCCGTTGTTAAATTATTATTCTGATTGTTAAGTGAATCTGGCTTTCCCCATATGACTTGGCTTGTCAGCAGGTCGCAAAAGAGGATTGCATGACCCCGGGACACTGCAACCGTCATAAATATGAATCAGTTGCCAAACATCTGAATTTTAATCATGTGACCCTGGGGATGGTGCAACAATCGTAAGTGAAAAAAATGATTGTAGGTCACTTTTTTCAGTGCCGTTGTAACTTTGAATGGTCACTAAACAAATGGTTGTAAGTCGAGGACCGCCTGTAAGAAGGAATCTGGGAGCTTTTTCAACTACACGTTTTTTAAAAAGTCAGAAGCTTTCAAGAGCTACCGCTCATTTCATCCGAAGTGCCTTTTTGTCTTTTAAAAATATGTCCAGCTCTTTTAGAAGATGCTACGAAACTCTTCCTGATTTACCGTATTTTTCGGAGTATAAGACGCACCCTTTTCCCTCAAAAAAGAGGCTGAAAATCTGGGTGCGTCTTATATACTGAATACAGCATTTTTTTGCCTCCTGAAGCCCCGCCCCCTTCACCAAAATGGCCGTGCATAGCTTGTAGCAGGCTTTCAGAGAGCTGCTAGGGGCTGAGGAGGGCAGAAACGAGCAAAAAATGGGCAATTTTTTGCTCAATTTTGCCCCACCCGGCCCCCAGGAACACTCTATAAGCTTCCTAATGCCCTTTTTTTTTGACAAAAAGCGGGCCCGTTTTTGCGACAACCGGCCATTTTTTGCTTATCCCCCCCACCCCCGGAACATTCTACAAGCCTCCTAAGGGCTATTCATGCCCTTTTTTTATTTGAAAAAAAAGGGGCCGTTTTCACGAAAAACAGGCCGTTTTTGGGAGGTTTGCAGAGTGCAAAAACTTTTTTTTTAATTTGCCTCTTCAAAACCTTATTGCATCTTATAAATAATAATAATAATAATAAAATTTATTTCTTAGCCGCACCCTCTCCCGAAGGACTCGGGGCGGCGTACAAGAAAACACATAAAATATAAAATAGGCAACACATACACAATAAACAAATACATGTACATGGACATGGAGAAGGGAGGCAGATAAATAGAGACAATCAAAACACAGTAAATTCTAAAAAACCCAGAATTAAAATTAAAAAACCCGTCAGGAGCAGAGTGAGCGAACTATGGTTGAGCCAGGCCAGCTATTTGGAATAGGTGGGTCTTGAGCTTTATCCGAAAGGCGCGGAGGTCAGAGGTAGTCCTAATATCCGGGGGAAGGTCATTCCACAGGGCTGGGCCCGCTACAGAGAAGGCTCTACTCCTAGACACCGCCCCCCGACATTGTCTGGCGGACGGCACCTGGAGGAGTCCCTCTCTGTGCGAGCGGATTGGTCGCAGGGATGTATGGGGCAGGATACGATCCCGCAGGTATCTAGGTCCTGAGCCATGGAGCGCTTTAAAGATCGTTATCAAGACCTTGAAACGCACCCGGTAGACCACAGGTAGCCAGTGCAGCTCGCTCAGGAAAGGTGTCACATGGGAGTACCTTGTACTCTCCATTATTACCCGCGCGGCCGCGTTCTGGACCAACTGTAGTCTCCGAGTGCATTTCAAGGGAAGCCCCATGTAGAGAGCGTTGCAGTAGTCCAGGCGAGACGTCACCAGCGCATGAGTGACTGTGCGCAAGGCATCCCGGTCCAATAGGGGGCGCAATTGGCGCACCAGGCAAACCTGGTGGAACGCCCCCCTTGCCACGGCCGTCACATGGTCATCCATGGACAGCCGGGCATCCAGGAGGACGCCCAAATTGCGCGCCCGCTCCACCGGGGCAAGTTGTACGTCCCCGATGGCCAGAGATGGAATTAACTGGTTGAACCGGGGGGCCGGCAGCCACAGCCACTCTGTCTTGGAAGGGTTGAGCCTGAGTCGGTTGTCATCCATCCAGACCCGTACGGCTTCCACACACCGGGACATCACTTCGACGGCTTCGTTGGGGTGGTTCGGGGTGGAAATGTACAGCTGAGTATCATCAGCGTACAGATGATATCCCACCCCAAAACCACGGATGATCTCACCCAGCGGCTTCATATATGTGTTGAACAGGAGCGGCGAGAGGACCGACCCCTGCGGCACCCCACAGATAAGGGGGCTTAGAGTCGACCTCTGCTCCCCTGTCAACACACGTTGCGTCCAGCCGGAGAGGTAGGAGCCGAACCACCGTAGAACGGTGCCCCCGACCCCCAACCCCTCCAGTCGGTGCAACAGGATACCATGGTCGATGGTATCAAAAGCCGCGGAGAGATCTAATAGGACCAGGATAGAGGAACAACCCCTATCTCTGGCCCTCCAGAGATCATCCACCAACGCGACCAAGGCCGTCTCCGTGCTGTGTCCGGGGCGAAAGCCGGACTGGCGCGGGTCTAGATAATCATTTTCCTCCAGATGTCGTGGAAACTGATAAGCCACCACACTCTCTACAACCTTCGCCAAAAAGGGAAGGTTGGAGACAGGACGATAATTGGCCAGCTCCATAGGGTCCAGGGAAGGCTTCTTGAGCAAGGGTCTCACCACCGCCTCTTTCAAGGCGGCTGGAAGAGACCCCTCGCCCAACGAAGCGTTCACTAGGCCCTGGAGCCAGTCGCGTGTAACCTCCCAGGATGCCAGTACAAACCAGGAGGGACACGGGTCCAGCAAACATGTGGTAGGTCGCAGTCGTCCACGCACTCTGTCCAAATCCTCAATGGCAACCAAATCAAACTCTTCCCAGGTTGGTTTCTCAAGAGTCGCCACGGACGTCTCCACTGGGCCACTGAAAGGGACCCAGTCCTTCCGGATTTGAGCGATTTTATCCTGCAGGTATTTCCCAAATTCCTCTGCCCTACCCTGTAAAGGGGCCTCCCGCGGCCTCTGAAACAGAAGGGAGCGGGATACCCGAAACAGGGCGGCAGGGCGGTTCTCTGCGGATGCAATGAGAGCGGCACAATATTGACGTTTGGCCGCTCTCAATGCCACAAGGTACGTCCTTAAATGGGCTCGTACCTGTGTTCGGTCAAATTCGGAACGGGAGGATCTCCAACGACTCTCTAGGCATCTCTTGCGGCACTTCATCACCCTTAGCTCCTCGGTAAACCAAGGGGCCAGGGTGGATCGTTGCCGCCGGAGAGGCCGCAAAGGCGCCACCCGGTTCAAGGCCCCGGTAGTCGCGTTGTTCCACGCGACCACCAGGTCCTCTACCCGAGGGCGGGTCAGGGCTACAGGAGGTGGCCCAAGCTCCATCTGGAACCTATCTGGTTCCATCAGGCGCCTGGGGCGGAACCATCTAGTATTTTCCGGTTCCGCCTCCCCGCAGCGGGGGGTAGCTCCAGGGAAGTCAAGTCGGAGGAGTGAGTGGTCTGACCATGACAGCGGAGTGATGGTTAAGTCTCCTCCTCCCAGATCATTCAACCACTGGCCAGAGACAAAAACGAGGTCCAGGGTGTGACCTCCCTCGTGTGTCGGGCTCTGAATCAGTTGAGTCAGGTCCATGGCTGTCATGGAGGCCATGAACTCCCGAACCCCCTCAGATGCTCCTCCCACCGATGGCAGGTTAAAGTCCCCCATCACTAAAAGTTTGGGGGTCTCAACCGCCACCGATGCGACCAGCTCGAGGAGTTCGGGCAGGGCCGCTGATGTATAGCGAGGAGCCAGGTATACTATCAGCAAGCCCAACTGTCTCCCAGGGCCCCATTTCACAACAAGGGATTCACATCCGGACGTCTGTGGCACAGTGGACTCCCTCGGCTCTAAGTCCTCCCGAATAATCACTGCTACCCCACCGCCCCTTCCCTGGGCCCGGGGCTGGTGAAATGCACGATAACCTGGCGGGCACATTTCCACGAGGGGTAAACCTCCCTCGTGGCCCAGCCAGGTCTCCGTTATTCCCGCGAGGTCCGGCTCCCCCTCCAGAATTAGATCGTGAATGAGGGGGGCCTTATTAACGACGGACCTCGCATTGCATAACAACAGCCTCAGGCCCTGGGCCTGGAGCTCCTGACCACCTAGAACGCGGGGGTTGGTACAAACGACCGGGTGTAACCAGCACCCACGTTCTCCCAACCGACTGCGAGTTTTTGATCTGTCCTCGTATCTGCCCCTCCCTACAACCGTTGGAATCAAGAAGCCCTGCACCAGAACGACATCCTCCCCCTCCTCCTCCGGTGCAGGGCTTCTTGATTCCAACGGTCGTGGATACTCCGGTGCATCTTATACTCCAAAAAATACGGTAATGCCAGTCCCTTCAGAACACATTTGTGGAGTTGGCAGGCCCAAGCGATTAGTCCAGGGGTGTCAAACTCAAAGCTCGCGGACCGCATGTGGCCCGCAGGGTGCTTAGATCTGGCCCCCAGACCTGTCCTGTAAACAGCGAAGGACCCGCCTGTGGCGTATCTGCCAGCGCAAACGGAGCTCAGAAGGACTCCATTTTTGGCCACGATGGCCTCCTGCAACCCTCTGCCAGTGGGCTCCATTTTCACTGGCAGAGGGCTGCAGGAGGTCGTCGCGGCCGAAAACGGAGCCTCGATGAATGATGTTGAGCTGGCCATGCACACACACACACCCCGTTCCTTCGAGGTCAAACTCAACCCTGATGTGGCCCTCAATGAAATCGAGTTTGACACCCCCCTAGGTTAGTCATTTATTCTCTCCCCCGCTCCACCCGAATTTGACGCAGGGCATCGTGATGAGTATCAATTCAGCCTTAGCTTCCATTCCCATTGGTTTAATCGTATTCCTCCCTTGCTTTTATATCAAAGGGGTGTGTGGGTGTGCGTTAATGAAAGACTACAAAAAACCCCCAATCTGGTTGTGATTACACATAGACTTTGAGCATCACTTGTATGCTAATTAAAGGACTTCGTGGTGGTTTATGAAGTTCAATAATTTGACAACCTCTGTCACAGAGCTTTCTAAGTAAGAGACATGTCACAAAAGGGGGGGGAAAAAAGGAAGAGGGAGGGCGAAGGTTGTGCTGCGCGCAACCGGTGTGCAAGAGCTCCTTCCAAGAGAATTGAGACAGCAATCATCAAAGCTTGCATTTCACAATATTTTTATTAAAAGGAGAGGAGATGCCCTTGGGTTGTGCGATGGCCTCCGTCGCAAATATCTTAGCAACATTGCAGCACAGAAGTGGTTTGACCTAAAGAGTTTAATTTCCCATTCAGCCAGGCGCTCTCCCATCCAAGAACTGACCACGGTTGACCCTGCTTAGCTTTAGAGATCAGCCAAGAACAGATAGTCACCCTCTATCTGTTTTCATCAGCCAAGATTGACTAAGTGTTACTCCATATGTTTGGGTGGTTTTTTTGCCCTAGAACGGGGGTGTCCAAACTTGGGAACTTTAAGACTTGTGGACTTCAACTCCCAGAATTCCCCAGCCAGCCATACTGGCTGGGGAATTCTGGGAATTGAAGTCCACAAGTCTTAAAGTTCTCAAGTTTGGACACCCCTGCCCTAGAAAGTCAATTTCTTTTTTCTAGTCTTGGCAACTGCCTGGAAAGGCCTTGCATTTTTCTTGGTAAGCTGAGCAGAGAGTCATGGGTCCAAATTCACCCAGCAAACTTTGTTTCCAAGTCTGGGCTAGAACTCCCAGTCTCCCAGTTTCTAGTCTGGTGTCTTTGACCATCCTACCAAACTGGTCCTACCTGTTAATAACCTTCTATATGCCTCTATCCTCAATTTAGAATCTAAAACCCACCATGTTTCCCTGAAAATAAGACCTACCCCCAAAATAAGACCTAGCTTGATTTTTTACACGTGCACCCAATAGAAGTCCTACCCCCCAAAATAAGCCCTAGTTAAGACCTCACACACTCTGGGGTGCATGGGATGGGATGAGGCCCACGGGTAAAAATCAAGCTAGGGTAGGGTTGTGGGGTGGAGCTGCCCTACTTACCTTTGGACAGTTGCAGCTAAGCCTCGCATCCCCTGACACCTGCTTCGCCTTGCCAGCCCACTTCTTCTGTGGCTGCTTGCCATCACTCGCATGCGTCGCCCCCGCCTCCAGGAGGCCTTCAGGAGAAACAGGCTCTGGATTGACACATGCGATGCCTCACAAGCTGATTTCCCTGTCAGAGGCCTTTCCTGAAGGCTTCTACCAGCGAAACGGAGGCTGGGGATGACGCATGCAAGCAGAAGAAGTGGCTGGCAGCGGGCTCCTGCTGGCCGGGGCTGTTGGTGCCACCATTGCGAGGTGAGTCAATAGGAGATACCCTCCCAAAATAAGACCTGGTGCCATTTTTGGTGGCAAGATAGGTAGGTAGGTAGGTAGGTAGGTAGGTAGGTAGGTAGGTAGGTAGATAGATGATGGATGGATAGATAGATAGATAGATAGATAGATAGATAGATAGATAGATAGATGGGTAAGTAGGTAGGTAGGTAGGTAGGTAGGTAGGTAGATAGATAGATAGATAGATGATAGATAGATAGATAGATAGATAGATAGATAGATAGATAGATAGATAGATAGATGGGTAAGTAGGTAGGTAGGTAGGTAGGTAGATAGATAGATAGATAGATAGATAGATAGATAGATAGATAGATAGATAGATAGATGATAGATGGATGGATAGATAGATAGATAGATAGATAGATAGATAGATAGATAGATAGATGGGTAAGTAGGTAGGTAGGTAGGTAGGTAGGTAGGTAGGTAGGTAGGTAGGTAGATAGATAGATAGATAGATAGATAGATAGATAGATAGATGATAGATAGATAGATAGATAGATAGATAGATAGATAGATAGATGGGTAAGTAGGTAGGTAGGTAGGTAGGTAGATAGATAGATAGATAGATAGATAGATAGATAGATAGATAGATAGATGATAGATAGATAGATAGATAGATAGATAGATAGATAGATAGATAGATAGGTAAGTAGGTAGGTAAGTAGGTAGGTAGGTAGGTAGGTAGGTAGGTAGGTAGGTAGGTGGGTGGGTGGGTGGGTGGATGGATGGATGGATGGATGACCAGGTCTTATTTTCAGGGAAACACAGGGTATATCCTTCTATCCACAAAAAAGAGGGTCTCAAACTATACTCCAAAGCACCAGAGGGCAGGACAAGAAATAATGGCTGGAAATTAATCAAAGATAGAAGCAGCAACCTGGAATTAAGGAGAAACTTCCTAACAGGGAGGACAATTAACCAGTGGAACAGAAGTTGCCTTCAGAAGTTGTGGGTGTTTCATCACTAGAGATTTTGAAGAAGAGACTGGACAGTCACTTGTCCGAAACGGTATAGGTCAGTTTTTCTGCTAGGGTGCCAAAAGGACGCAAGCACACGCAATAGCACGTGTCTACACCCATAATGCAATGCTCTCCCTCCTGTGCATGTGCACACAAACCAATCCCCCCTGCCCCCCCCGTTCCCCCTCCCTCGCGCATGTGCACAGGGCTCACTGAAGCCTCCGAACTTCCGGTAGGCCCATTGGGCCATTTTTAGCTTCCCTCCCCCCTGATTACAAAAGCTTTCCTAATGCCTGGGGAGGGAGAAAACAGCCTTCCCTTGCCCTCCAGAAGGCCAAAAATCAGCTGGCCAGCGTGCGCATGTAGGAGCTCATATAGGGCAATGCCTGGCGTGCCCTCAGATATGGTCCCTCAGATATGATTCTGTAGCATGCGTGCCATAGGTTTGCCATCACGGGTCTAGGATCTCCTGCTTGAACAGGGGGCTGGACTAGAAGACCTCCAAGGTCCCTCCCTGCTCTATTCTATTCTAATTCACATCTCCTTGTCTTCTCACTTTTCAACCCTGCCTAGGTGTGGTTTTTCACTACCGAGCGGCTAGCAACCGCTACGCTTTGACTTTCTCAGAGGCGCAGAAGGCCTGCGAAGAGAACTCGGCTGTGGTTGCATCTCCTGCTCACCTGGAGGTGGCCTTTGAGGATGGCTACGACAACTGTGACGCCGGGTGGCTCTCCGACCACACTGTTAGGTATATGGAAGAATCTACCTTCCAACTAGCTTGATTGACGGATGGATGATCCAATTTTCTGCTCTGACTTGGTACCAGATGAATGAGGCTTTTGTTCTGACTTCCTTTTTCCTTCCAAGAAAAAAGAGGAGATCCCTTCCCTGTCTCCCTGTACAGCAAATGTTGTGAATTTCCAAATGTTACATTGCCAAAGGGGGCTCGAGTATATTTTGATTATTTTATTGCAGCGAATCAGGGACGTGCGGTCAGGGGAGGCAGGGGAGGCAGAGCCTCACCTCTCTTCATGAAATAATAGTATATAATATTATATACTATATATATATATAATATTATATTATATACATCCATCCGGCCGCACCCGGGAGCTGCGGAGGCAGAAATGTTGTCGGCGCTCTCGGATGACGAAGGCACGAAAGCGACTGGGGAACGACGAGAACCTTCCTGCCTCTGCTGGATTTCGCGCGTTCCTCGCGACTGCAATATGCAGTCACGAGGAGCGCGCAAAGTCCAGCAGAGGCAGGAAGGTTCTCGTCGTTCCCCAGTCGCTTTCGAGGACTGCGGAGCGCAAGCCGGCGGAGCACGCTCAGGAAGGCGGGGAATGGGATCACGTGTGCTAGAGGCTGAGGCAGCCTGAGCCTCCAGCACACGTGGTCCCATTCCCCGCCTTCCTGATGACGTCACCAGCCTCACCAGCCATAAACCTCACCGCACGTCACTGCAGCGATTTATAACTGCAGGCTAAACTAAGAGGACTTTGGGCTGCCAAGGGTCGGCAACCTTAAACACTCAAAGAGCCATTTGGTCCCGTTTCCCACAGAAAAGAAAACGCCCGGAGCCACAAAACTTTTCCTGTGCCTGACTTATTTCCTGAGCGGCTACAAAACTAGCATACGTAGTTGAATTAAACGTTCTGTTTCCTTCTGAAACTTTCCTTTTCTTGGATTTATCCATGGTTGGTCTACCGGGAGTCGAAAAGCTCCATAAATCGCATGCTGGCAAGTGTCACACATTGGCAGGGCATAGTTTGAGTGACAGGTTCGCCCAAACCGATAGTAAAAAAAATGCTACCGGTTTGGGCGAACCGGTAGCCAGCTGTGTGACAACCAGCTGGGCTGCACAATTTATATTTGCTAGAAATCGCACGCACAGCTGATAGTTGTACGTTGGAACTTTTTTTAAAACTTTTTTTTACTTTTTTTAGCATTTTTTTTTTGAACCGGTAGTATAATAAAGTAAAGAAAAAAAGTTTCAAAGATGGAATTTGTGCTGCACGAAATCCTGCTTCCTAGCCAATCTAAATCGCACGGCACAGCTGTTCCCTCCCCCCCCCCCCGCTGTTCTACTTACCTTTTCAGACTCAGAAAAGGCTTCTTAGTTCCCGCGGTGTGCATGGAGGCAAAGCACGCATGTGGGCGCGAAGTGAACCGGTAGCAGATTTCAGAGCTCCCTGCCCTCTTCCCTATCAGATCTGAATGCAGAGCAATTTACACGGCTGTCCATGATAGTTATGCTGAAATCCTAAAAGGATTTGTGTCGGCACTTCCAGGTTGAAAGGATTAGCGGATGATATCATGTTATCCAGTTAGGGGTTGCTTTGATGTCCTCAGCAGGAGCTGGAGCAAAGGATGGGAGCTCAACCGTACAACATAGCAGCACTCAGGTCTCAAACGTGGGTTGCTTCCCTCCTAACCACGTGAGCCACTGTGCTCTTTGAAAACCTGATACAGAAGAAGAAGAAAAACCGCTAACGCTGTAGAAAGCAAGGCAAGAGTGAACAGGTTTTAGTTAAAGAAGGGTAGATTTCATGAACAAAATTTTCCCTCTTGTAGGTTCAGTTGAACAATGGAGTTGATTGGTTAGAGCAGTTATGGGATTTTACATGCTGTGGCTAAGAATTTTGCATGGAACAGAGATTAAGTTAAATTTAGTGTAGCATCCTAGACTAAGCTAAAATGGGAATTAGCATGTTGTGAGGGTCCAATCATTGACATAGAGTGCTACAGGTAGCCCTTAAGTTACAAAAGTTCACTTAGTGACCGTTTGAATTTACAGCAGCACCAAAAAAAGTGGCTTACGACTGCTTTTTTCGCTTAATGACCGTTGAACACGCGATCAAAATTCAGATACTTGGCAACTGACTCATGTTTATGACGGTCCTGGGTTCATCTGATTGCCTTTTGAGACCTTTTGACAACAAAGTCACGGGGGAAGCCAGATTCACTTAATGACATTGTTACTAATTTAAGAACTGCAAGGATTCACTTAACAACAGCAGCGAGAAAGGTCGTAAAATGGGGCAAAATTCATGTAACAAATGTCTCGCTTAGCCACAAAAATTTGGGACTGCATTGTGGTCGTAAGTTGAGAACTGTCACAGGTAACCTGTTACCTTCCAAAAGTCAGTGAACTTCAGGTCCCAGCAACACCTACCTGCAGGCTGAAACAAGAGGCATGCTGGGAATTGTAGTTCAGCAACATTTAGAGGCCCACAATCCATCCAGACTGTAAATGTTGGCCAATGCATTGGAATGGCAGTTATTCTACTGTCTACACCAGGGGTGTCAAACTCTATTTTATTGAGGGCTACATCAGGGTTGTGTTTGACTTCCAAGGGGAGGGGTGTGGCCAGGGTGGGTGTGGCCAGCTCAATGTCACTGAGGTCAGTAGCGCCTGTGGTGGCCCAAGCGCTCTGCCAATGAAAATCGAGCTCGGAAGGGCTGCCTATGGCTCTTGTGAGCTCCGTTTTCAGCTGTGACATCCTCCTGCAACCCTCTGCCAGTAAAAACAGAGCTAGGAAGGGCCGCCCATGTCTCTTGTGAGCTCCGTTTTCAGCTGTGGTGGCCTCCTGCAACCCTTTGCCAGAGAAAATGGAGCTCGTGAGGGCCCGTGTGGCCCTCCCGAACTCCCTTTTCGTTGGCAGAGGCCCTGTGGGCCTCTGCTGTTTCCAGGGCACTGTTTCCAGGGCGGCCCCATGGCTCAGATTTAAGCACCCCATCAACTGGATCCAGCCCCCAGGCCTTGAGTTTGACACCTCTGGTCTACATCCTTCAGATATATCTGTTGGCTCATCAGTTTTTTTGATGCATTCCTTTCCCATTGTGCAGCGACATTTGCTGCACAAAAAAAAAACCCTTGTTGCAATTGTCTGCACAAACACAGGGACTTTGCTTCTCCTCGCTCCCCCTAGTATCCTTTATTATTTTATCAACGCGCCTGCAATCATCAGTAATGGAGAGGGGGAATCCCTGGAAGTTGCTAGTGAATAGGAGTAACTAAGCAGCAAAAAAAAGACCATACAGAACACCCAATACTGGAATTAATTTTATAAATTCTCCTAGTTAAATTGGAATTAGGGAAGAGGAGTGAATTGAGCAGAACGGCACAAAAGAGCAATAAAAGAACTGAACCAGGGGAAAATCGCTCGTTGCTCACCGCAAGAGACCGATTCGCGGGTTTGCCATTTGAAAGATGCAGATTAGTAGAAAGACACTTAACAATTCACGACAAGGCATGTTGAAGGCGAGAAGGGTAGTTTGCCACCAGGGTCCTTTTGCAGAAGAATTCGGGCCTGGTCTTGAGACAAAGATGGGAGAATTAAAATTATTATTCAGCCCTGGAAAAGGAGGAAGTGTGGTGGAGGGGGGGGAGACAAAGAACAGCCGATTTTTGTTCTTTAACAGAGCAAGATTCTGCTAATAGACTCTATAACAGACATGGGGCATTTTACATCCCCTCCCAGCCAACATCTGGCCCTTTGGCTGCCCTTCCGGGCTCTCGTGAGCTCAATCGGAAATTAGAAATCAAATGTAAATAAATGTACATCATGCAGGCAAAGGGACACGGTGGCTCAGTGGCTAAGACGCTGAGCTTGTCAATCAGAAAGGTCGGCGGTTTGAATCCCTAGCACCGCGTAATAGAGTGAGCTCCCGTTACTTGTCCCAACTTCTGCCAACCTAGCAGTTTGAAAGCATGTAAAAATACAAGTAGAAAAATAGGAACCACCTTTGGTGGGAAGGGAACAGCATTCTGTGCACCTTCGACGTTTAGTCATGCTGGCCACATGACCACAGACAGCGCTGGCTCTTCGGCTTTGAAACGGAGATGAGCACTGCCCCCTAGAGTCGGGAACAACTAGCACATATGTGCGAGGGGAACCTTTATGTTTACCTTTACCATGCACGCAATACAAGTAGTCCTTGACTTACGACCACAACGGAGCCCAAAGTTTCCATTGCTAAGCAAGACAGTCAAGCAAATTTGGCCCCATTTTACAACCTTTCTTGCCACAGTGGTTAAGTGAATCACTGCAGTTGTTAAGTTAGTAGCACGGTTGTTAAGTGAATCTGGCTTCCCCGTTGACTTTGTTTGTCAGAAAAGGTGATCCCATGACCTCGGGCTACTGCAACTGTCATAAATATGAGTCTTAATTGTCAAGCATCCGAGTTTTGATCATGTGATCGTGGAGGTGCTGTAATGGTCTTAAGTGCGAACAGTCCTAAGTCACTTTTTTCAGTGGTGTTGTAACTTTGGACGGTCACTAAATGAACTGTTGTACACTGAGGACCATCTGTACAGTTGCATGGCTGTCCTTCTGAAGGTGAACTAATTTTTTTCCCAATTTACGTATGTGCATGTGTGCGTGCCTACACACTTTCACACCAGCCCTATTGATTCGGCCCTCCCGCGCTTCTCTGAACTCTTTCCAGAATCTCAAGGACTGAGACCTTTGTCCCTTAAACCAATGGTGGGATTCAAATAATTTAACAATCGGTTCTCTGCCCTAATGACCAGCTGGGTAGGCGTGGCTCGATAGCCATGTGACTGGGTGGGCGTGCCCAACTCAATGTCACTCATGTCGATGGGCGCTTCGCCTTTGCTGTTACAATGTCATAAAGGTTAACCGGAGAGGCGGTTTCTGTAAGCAGGGCAACAAAGATTAGGCTAGAAACAACACCAGAATGTTTCCTTCCTGCCTTCCTTGCAGGATTTTCCAGTAAAGTGGAAAAAAAAACAAAAGGAGATTTCTTCCAACAACCGGTTCTCCGAACTGCTTAGAAAGTTAACAACCGGTTCTCCCAAATAGGTGCGACCCGGCTGAATCCCATCACTAACTTAAACCCTTCCATGCTTTTCCTGGAGTCTTTACAGTGTGGCTTTCCTTTATGGCTGTCATAAGCCTTTAATGATGGAGTTTAAAGCAGCTGCATTCTTTCCCACCCCTCAATTCCACTCCCCCCTCCCCCCCCCCCCGCCATCTTCGTACAGGTATCCCATCACCCTGTCAAGACCCGGTTGCTATGGTGATCGCAACAGCCTCCCAGGAGTCCGCAACTATGGCAAGAGAGATGCCAGCGAAGCCTACGATGTCTACTGCTACTCCAGAGAACTCCAAGGCAAGTTATGAGCAGAATATACTGGATTTAATATACTGGACTCCAAGGCACCTGAGGGTAGGACAAGAAGCAATGGGTGGAAACTAATCAAGGAAAGAAGCAACTTAGAACGGAGGAGAAATTTCCTGACAGTTAGAACAATTAATCAGTGGAACAGCTTGCCTCCAGAAGTTGTGAATGCCCCAACACTGGAAGTCTTTAAGAAGATGTTGGATAGCCATTTGTCTGAAACGGTATAGGGTTTCCTGCCTAGGCAGGGGGTTGGACTAGAAGACCTCCAAGGTCCCTTCCAACTCTACTATTGTATTATATTGTATTGTATTGATTTACTGAACTCTTTCCAGGGGCAAAATGCATGGTTGTGTTTTGGGGGGGGAAACGAGAGAATGTTCTGCTTGGTGCACCAATGGATTTGGAACCTGTGTGCGGTTGTGTAACAGAGCCGAAAAGATTTCTCACTTGGAATCCCCTGTACTGGATTAAAAACAGGGGTTCTGGAAATAGAATAGAATAACCGAGTTGGAAGGGACCTTGGAGGTCTTCTAGTCCAACCCCCTGCCTAGGCAGGAAACCCTACACCACCTCAGACAAAGGGTTATCCGACATCTTCTTGTTCCACTACAGGTCTTCCTCAACCCATGACCACAATTGACTTCAAAATTTTCTGTTGCTAAGCGAGACAGTTGTTCAGTGAGTTTTGCTTCAGTTTACAGCCTTCCTTGCCCCAGTTGTTGAGTGAATCACTGCAGTTGTTCAGTTAGTAACACGGTTGTTAAGTGAATTTGGCTTCCCCGCGGATTTTGCTTGTCAGAAAGTCGCAAAAGAGAATCACATGACCTTGGGACACAGCAATGGTCATGTATATGAACCAGCTGCCAAGCATCTGGATTTTGATCATGAATTTTGATGATGGGGATGCTGCAACAATTGTAAGTGTGGAAAAACAGTTGTCTCTTTTTTTCAGCGCTGTTGCAACTTTGAACGGTCACTAAATGAATGGTTGTAAGTCGAGGACCACACATACTCCTTTGAGGACAACCACAAGGCTCTAAATCCATGATGGCAAACCTATGGCATGTGGGCCACAGGTGGCACGCGAAGCCATTTGTTGGGCCAGGCGAGGCATTGCCCTGTCAGTTCCAGGGCTGGCTAGCTGACTTCGCCTTTCATTTTCGGCCATTTTTTGCCATCCGGAGGCTTCCCTGAAGCCTCCGGAGGGCGAAAAACAACTGAACACGCAAACTGGAAGTTTGAGAATGGACGTCCGGGTTGCCCTGAACCCTCCGGGGGTGGGGGAGGCCATTTCCACCCTCCCTAGGCTCCTAGAAAGCGTCTGTAGCCGGGAGAGGGCGAAAAACTGATCCATCGCGTGCAAAAAGGGGGGTGGAGGGGGGGCGTGCACGCAGGCAGGGGTCGCATGTGCATGCATGGGGGGTTGCAAGCATAGTATTATGGGTGTGGGCACGCCCACGCACGACCCACCCACCCCCCGCGCTCTACTCACTTTTGGCACGCAATGGCAAAAAGGTTAGCCATCGCTGCTCTAAATGTTCCGTTTTCAAGTTCAGAACTTTTCTGGCATGTTTGGAATGGGATTAGACCAATGCCAGCACAACTGGCATCAGTACACACAGTCTTCGACTTACGACCACAATTGAGCCCAACATTTCTGTTGTTAAGTTAGATATTTGTAAAGTGAATTTACAAATGAATGAATGCATTGTTAAGGAATCACTGCAGTTGATAAGTGAGTAACCCCGTTGTTAAGTGAATCTGGCTTCCCCACTGACTTTTCTGGTATGGTTGGGACCAGTATTAGATGACTTCCAGCACAATTGAAATCAGTATTTTAAATTCTCAATCATCCATTTGACTGTGAAATAGGGCACTTCAAGCTTGAAATATTTTGAATTTGGAATGTTTTCTGTATCTCTGACTTTGTATGCCCTGAACTCCAATGGATGGAATTTAGGCAGAAAATGCATAAAACATGCAAAGCTACCGTAATTCCCCAGGTTAGAAGGCCACAGACTCTCTGCTAAAAGGTAGGTAGGCAGAGAGTAAAAATTGAGTGGAACTAGGAGGAAAAATAAACCCCAATTGAATTAATTGAGTTTCATTTCCATTAAATTCATTAAATATTGTTGATTTAATTATTAGGGATGGGAAGGGTTGGGGCTTCCATCCAAAAGGAACGCTTTGAAGATTGCAGGAATGCAAATGTAGCATCTGCTTACAGCTTTTAAAACCCAGTTGTCTCTTTTGGTTTCTCCCTTTACTTCTACAATTAGTCCTCAAATTATGACCAGATTAGAGCCTGCCCATCACAGTTATAAGTCGTGATGGCGATAAATCATGTCAACGTGGTGGCTGATCCAATTTTATGACCTTTTTTTGCAGCAGTCATTAAGTGAATGCTGTAGTCGTTAAGCAAGCCAATGTTTTTTGCTGAAAAGCAGAATTTAATGCTGGTTTTTCAGCAAAAATGTTGTAACATGTGGTCACACGTGACTGCGAGATGCTGCAAACAGCCATCAATGTGGGCCATTTGCTGAGTACCCAACATGTGGTTATGTGTCTGTGAGGATGGTGGCCATCAGATCTTCGGAACTGGCTTGTAACTATCCCCAGGGAAGTCTGTCATAACAGGATGTAAATTGAGGACTAGCTGTACTCTTTGAATTTGCACGTTCTAAGCTAAGCTAAAACACAGAGCCGAATAAACATCAAATATTTTTCAAGGCAATGACACCGTGCTGTTTTTCCAAAACTGGAAATAGGTTTTACCATACACTAGCCCAGTGGTGGGCAACCTTTTTTTTCAACTGAGCCAAATCTCGCCAAAACCACGATTGAAATTTATTTTGAGAGCCACATTTTTAAAACCGAAAATACATAGGATGGTACACTGTTTTTAGTTTCAATAAGTTTTTATTGAGAATATTCTGCATGCAAGTATCCACATAGGTCGGGAGGATACAAATAACACAACTAATAAAACAAAAACTTTAGAACGATATTATTTATCGATAACGTTAAATTCCGTAAAATTTGCCTTACAATGTAGAGAAAATTACATCCTGAGAATGACTGACAAAGTCACAACCACTAATGTGAACATTGGCCTTGCATTTCCTTGGATGGTTTGAGTAAGTCAGGTTTGTATGTTGTGGTTTTTAATTTTAGGCACGATTCCAGGTTCTCATCGATGAGACGATTTCTCAATTTACTCTTGATAAGGTTCATGCTTGAAAATGATTGTTCGCATAAATATGTAGACCCGAACAAGGAAAGAACAGCAAACGCTAGCTTTTTTAGTTGATTATATGAGTCAGGAGTACTATTCCAGGTGTTAAAAATCAACATATCTTCCTTCTCCAGGTCTTTCAAAGCAGACCACTTGTGCTGTGAACTAAGTTCACATTTGTTTTTCTCCAATCTTTCTAAATCAGCACAAAGACGTTCAGATTTCGAGCTCCACAGTTCTTTGTTTTCTAAATCCAGCAATTGCATTTCAAAGTTGCCAATGTCGATATTAAAGGGAGAAAAATTTAATTCCGTTACAGTGGGATCCAGAGGTTTTTTGACAAAGGCCATCGTCGCTTTGCTGTTCCTGAATTCCAAAATTGGTCCTATGACTGCAGAATGCTGCAAAATACCATAAATGCAGGCCAGTTGTTGAGTGTTTCAAATGTGATTGGAACACTCAACAAGGTGACCACAGTGTGTGTGTGTGTGTGTGTGAGTGAGACAGACAGACAGACAGAGAGAGGAACAGAGAGAGGGAGTGAGAGAGGGAATCAGAGAGAGACTGACAAAGTCTGACAGAATCAGAGAGGTACTTTTAACTACCTGGCAGCGGCGTTTTGCCTTGGGGGGCTCCTCAGAACATCCCAAGACTTCGGAGGGAAGCTTACAGCCCGGAGCAGGAGCAAAGCCCCTTTCCCAACTGGCCCTTCCTGCCTCGGAATGCTTCGGAGGGAAGCTTCTGCAAAAGCCCGGGCGAGTGACAACAAGTTCCCGCCGTTACAAAGTCTCTGAGGCTGTAATTTTCTGAGCTGTGCGCGCGCGCCTGTTTTCCACGGCGTAGAGCAGCGGCGAGATTCTGCGCGGCGAGCGATGATTCCGGGGGCCATCCGGGAAGATGAGGAACGCAAGGGGGGGCCCTGTCCCCCCACTGATGGCCTCCGGAATCATCGCTCGCCGCTGCTCCACGCCATGGAAAACAGGCGCGCGCGCACAGCTCAGAAAATTACAGCCTCGGAGACTTCGTAACGGCGGGAACTTGTTGTCACTCGCCCGGGCTTTTGCAGAAGCTTCCCTCCGAAGCGTTCCGAGGGAGGAAGGGCCAGTTGGGAAAGGGGCTTTGCTCCTGCTCCGGGCTGTAATTGCACCTATGTTTTCCACGGCGTGGAGCAGCAGCGAGCTCTGCGCGGCCAGCGATGATTCCGGAGGCCATCAGTGGGGGGCAGGCCATCAGGCCATCAGTGGGGGGCAGGGTCCCCCCTCACGTTCCTCATCTTCCCGGATGGCCCCCGGAGTCATCGCTGGCCGCGCAGAGCCTCGCCGCTGCTCCACGCCGTGGAAAACATAGGCGCAATTACAGAGGCTAGCTGCAGAGTCCTGACTTTTGGGGCGGCCGCCCGAGAGGAGGGAGGGGAGCGGGCGCCCAGCACACAGAAGAGCCGCATTAAAGTGTGTAAAGAGCCGCATGTGGCTCGCGAGCCGCGGCTTGCCGACCACTGCACTAGCCGATAACCCGGCGTTACCCCAGTATTTATTTATAGGGGGAAAATGTCCGGACCAAACGTAATTTCTAATGTTGGATTTTCTCCCTTACCAGAGGGAGCCCCCTTGTGGAGCACTGTGAAGCTGTTATCATGGCAACTCCACTGCGCTGTACAGTAGAAGCCATTTTACGGCAGTACAGTAGAAGCCATTGAAAGGTACAACAGGCTGTATCTTAACAGAACACCCACCCCCAAAGGGTGTTAGGGGTGTCTTACCCCCACAGTATTTTTCTCCAGAAAGTAAATCATCTGTATACCAAGTTTGGTTGAAATTGCTCAAGGCGTTCCAGAGTTACGCTGGAACACACACACCAGTGGTGGGTTACGTCCGGTGCCTGCCGGGAGCACCTTCCGGGAGCACCGTTCTAGTATGGTGCTCCGGAGGGCCTGCCCACCTGCGCTCCTTACCGGTATTGGAAGTTTTCGAGGCTTCCGCACATGCACACGGAGCGTATGCGCCTGTGCCACGCTCCGCCAAGCAGCTGTAGCGTCGCAGAGTCGTGGCGGAGGTGTGGCGGGCAGGAAGTACGCATGTGCATGCTGGGCAAGTGTGTGCATGTTCATGTGGTGGATGCCCAGCCTTGTTGCACCGTACCGATTGCAACGGGATCTGGAACCCACCACTGACACACACATAGATAGATAGATAGATAGATAGATAGATAGATAGATAGATAGATAGATAGACAGACAGACAGACAGACAGACAGACAGACAGACAGACAGACGATGATAGATAGATGATAGATTGATAGATAGATGATAGATAGATGATAGATAGATAGATAGATTTTTAAATTTGTAATCTCCATGGGATATTTAATTTTAACTTATTTTAATATTTCTATGTTATAATAATGATGTATTGTGTTTTTTATGCCTCCTCCGCACAATGTGTAATTTTATATTATGTGTTTTATTTATTGTACGCCGCCCCGAGTCCCTTTGTGGAGAGGGAGCGGCTAACAAATTTAATAAATAAATAAATAAATAAATAGATTAGATAAATAGATAGATGATAGATAGATGATAGATTGATAGATGATAGATAGATGATAGATAGATAGATAGACAGACAGACAGACAGACGATGATAGATAGATAGATGATAGATTGATAGATAGATGATAGATAGATGATAGATAGATAGATTAGATGATAGATAGATGATAGATAGATGATAGATTGATAGATGATAGATGATAGATAGATAGATAGATAGATAGATAGATAGATAGATGATAGATAGATAGATAGATAGATAGATAGATAGATAGATAGATGATAGATAGATGATAGATAATAGGTAGATAGATAAATAGATAGGTAGGTAGGTAGGTAGGTAGGTAGGTAGGTAGGTAGGTAGGTAGGTAGGTAGGTAGGTAGATAGATAGATAGATAGATAGATAGATAGATAGATAGATAGATAGATAGATAGATAGATACAGATGATAGGTAGGCAGGCAGGCAGACCCGACAGACAGACAGACAGACAGACAGACAGAGAGATAGATAAACAGATTTGCTCCCTATTTATTAATCTGCCTCTTAAACACCTCTTTCTAGCAGCTCTAGTAGGACAGGCTATTGAGGCTTGTCAGAGACATTTTATTGGTCTTTCTGGGAAGCAGTGAAATAGACTTCAAGGACCTATTTGGAGCAGATGGCTGTTGATTGAATGATACCTGCCAGAAGCAAATGAAATGCCACTCTCTTAGAGGCTCCTTGGAAACTCTTGTTGCTGATTGTTAGAAAAGAGCTAGGGCTGGCTTGATCTTGAGTAACCCAATTGAGCATCACTTGTGTTACAAAATGGAGTTCCTTCGGCTCCA
Source organism: Natrix helvetica (assembly GCF_964273705.1). NCBI lineage: Eukaryota > Metazoa > Chordata > Lepidosauria > Squamata > Natricidae > Natrix > Natrix helvetica. Next base: position 14,301,855 of record NC_138548.1, read on the forward strand.
GTCCTGCCTAAACCCAAAAGGTGTTGGCTTAAACAAGTTGCTGAATCCATTCTTCGCGTGTCTTGTGTACATCCCTTGTTTGGGTTTACAGAGGAACATAAACAAATGAGAAATCCCCGATCCTTGGGAAATTGCATTTAATTAAAACTTAGGAGAGAATATGGAATGAGGTTCCATGCAAAACTGGGTTTCTGACCTAGGCTTTACAAAATCACGAAGCAGACTCCTTGTCCCGGCAAACCCCCTTTTTATTAAGCTAATGTGAATTCCTCTCATTCACATCCAGCAAAGTCCCGGCAAACAGCCTTTCAAGGGTGAATTTACAACCACAGACCTTATCAGGCTTGGAGAGCTGCCAGGCCGATATCTTCGCAACGCTGTATAAGAAAATACTTGGCCAGGAGTCTCGAACAAATCTTCACCCTAATGAATTGAACTAATTGTCTCCTGAAAACTCCCCTCCTCTTTCGCTCCTCTTTATTCCCTATGGGAGGGGCTATTCACTGTCCACCTGTGCCTTTATTCTCAAGTCGGCCCTTGTTTTTTAGCTGTTCCCTTCTCCTGGGAGCTCTGCGCTTGCGCACACTGGGAACAGGCTCCAACTGTTCTTCTGCCCCACTGATGTCCGACTCCAAAGGCAGCTGATAACTGTCAGACGGCCCTGGCCCCATCTCTGCTTCCGACACAGGGCACTCGTCAGAGCCGTCAGAGCCTCCAGACTCCAGGACTGGCCCATGTTCCTCCCCAACCTCCTCACTGTCTGAGTCTGCCACCAGCTCTGCTGGCCCCTGGTGGGCCACAACAGTTTGATGCTGGCCCCAAGAAAGTATTTGGCTTCCCACAGGGTACCTATCCTGGCTAGTTTAGTACAAAGGTATGTCCGGCCATTTTTACAGAGGTTCGAATGTTGCTTCAGCAATAGAGATAGACATAAGATGGACTAGAGACTTCTGGCCAGGTGGTCACCTCATTCTCTTCTAGACAAACCAGCCATTAACTATGATGGTGTAAAAGAAACCCTGGTTTGGTTGGTGCTTCGGAGATGAAGACCCACCTATTTCAAGTAGCTGGCCTGGCTCAATCATAGTTCGTTCACACTGCTCCTGACGGGTTTTTTAATTTTGTGACTTTGGGAATTTTATTAGGGGATTTTAAATTGTGTTTTAACTGTTTTTATTCATCTTCCTACCTCCTCCAGGTACATGTATTTGTTTATTTTGTTTGTGTATTGTCCATACTGTTCTTATGTGTTTTATTGTACGCCGCCCCGAGTCCTTTGGGAGAGGGTGCGGCTAAGAAATAAATTTTATTATTTTTATTATTATTATGAGAAATAGTAGTTGTAGCCCTTTGACCAAAGAGCAATGAATAGGGAAGGAGGGTTGGATGAAAGACGAGAGAGAGAAGCTGAGCAGAAGATGGGATATAGAGAGGGAAGAAAAGAAGACCAGAAAGAGAAAAAAAAGCAGGAAGCAGATAATGGAGAACAGAGAATTGGGGGGGGGGGCGTGAGGAGAGAGGAAAAGATGAAGAAGAAAGACAGGAATTGGTGTGCCCCCCCCCCAGATTGAGACAGTGAGGAGGTTGGGGAGGAACATGGGTCTGGGGAAGGCTCTGATGAGGGCTCAGTGTTGGAGGCAGAGAGGGGGCCTGGGCCGTCTGACAGTTATCAGCTGCCTTCGGAGTCAGACATCAGTGAGGCAGACGAACAGCTGGAGCCTGTTCCCAGTGTGCGCATGCGCAGAGTTGCCAGACGAAGGGAACAACTAAAGAATAGGGGTTGACTTGGGAGTAAGGCCACAGGTAAGGACGATGAATGGCCCCTCGCAGAGGAAATAAAAGAGGAGCAAAAGGGGAGTGGAGTTTGCAGGAGACAATTAGTTCGCTTAATTGGTTCGTGACTCTCCCAGACTCCTTGCCAAGTTTTGCAGATATCGGCCTGTCAGCTCTCCAAGCCAGAGAAGGTCTGTGAGTGTAAATCCTCCCTTGAAAGACTTTGCTGGATGGTCAATGAGCAGAATTCACAGTAAATTAATAAAAGGGGTTTTTGTCGGAACAAGGAGTTTGCTTCATGCTCTTGGGAAGCCTCGGTCAGAACAGGAAGATGGGGAGAGAGAAGCAGACATAGAAGGGAATGAAGCTGAGTGGGAAGTGAAGAGAGAAAAGGAGAAAGGCAGAGAGGGGACATGAAGGAGGGGAAAAGAGGAGGAAGGGGATGAAATGGGAAGAAGATGGGAAAAACAGAGAAGCAGCTTGAAGAACCAAAACTGTGAATTTCAAAATTAAAAACAAAATCCTCGGAATCCAAACTTAAAAACAAAACAACGAATAAGGTCTGGAAGTCAATGAAGTTGAAACTCCAGACTCATCAGCTGTTCTTTCATGTAACTCCTGATTTAAATGTTGATTCTTGTACATGTCACTGAAACTTCAAATCCTGAAAAAAACATGCTCCAGGGGGAATGAAATCAGCAAACAAAAGCTGTTCATGAAATAGAATGATAACAGTGTTCAGGAACACATTTGAATTGAAAAGCTGTTTTTAAAAAAAAACACCTTCAAACTCGGAGCAGGATGTCCTTAATCCACTTCCCTGGCAATTATCATTTGTTCTCCCTAATTAAATGCAACATTAGTGGATTGATTTGCCATTGAAGCCCATGAAAGGTTGCCAAGGGTCTTCCTTATTTACCACCGATCAATCAGGTTTTCAAACCTGAAATTGGATCTTCTCACTTATTGTCTGGGCTCCCAAGATGCCAGCAGGCAAAATTTACAATCCCCAAAATGTCTGTGTGTGTGGGGGGAGGCTGATAAATGTCGCTTCAGCTTTGTTTGGAAACAGGTGACGCTGACACACAAACCCACATGTTGTTGACTAACAGTGCAGGGGTGGGTTCCGATAGGCACTTCTGCCGGTTCGCTCGTGTGCGCGCCGCACCCGTGTGCATGCGCAGTGCAATAAAAATTGTTATGCGCATGCACAGAAGCAAAAAACAAGATGGCAGTGCTTACGGTGCTGCCGGGAGAACCGTTTCGGGGGCGTGGCAGGCCTGGGTCCCTGCCGGTTCCAGTGACCCAGGCCGCCAAACCACTACTGGTTCAGCCGAACTGGTCCGAACCGGTAGGAACCCAACATTGCAAAAGTGAATCCTGAAGGATTGTTGCGTCAACCTCTCTTGTTTTTTCCATTCAAAGAAACAGATGCGGCCATTTTTTGGGGGGGAGGAATGTTCCTCGTAAAATGAAAGAGGCCATCAAAACTGTTGTTCTGTCTCCTGAGAGCCTTAAGGGGAAGATCGGAAAGACGGTGTGGCTTTGATAAATCAGCCTCCCACCTAACTACTTTTCTCTCGCTTATGTCTAGAGAGAAGAAGGCTGGGCAACTTATCTTCACTGGGCTTTCTTCCTTAAGTAATGAAGTCCCCCCTCCCTTAACACCCAGATGCCTCTTTGAAGCTGAACAGACCAAGAATAAAGACAAATTTAATCTAAACAACCAGAGCCGAGGGAACCTCTTTGAAAAACAGCCCCATCCTTTCCAATAAAAGTACCGTATTTTTGGAGTATAAGACGCACTTCCCCCCAAAAGAGGGTGAAAATTTGGGTGCGTCTTATACAACAAATGCAGTCCTGCCAGTCCCCGCCCTTTGGCCTCTGCCTCCCAGCAATTTGCCTCCTTGCAGCACAAAGCCTGTTTCAGTTTCAGCATAGCTTGATTAGCACAAGCAGCTGATTGTCGGTTGGATCGGCCTCCTGACCATCAGCTGTTTCAGGCTGCAGGGACTGCCATTGCTTATTGCTGCCTCTGTCCACCCCATTTGTGGCCCCCACATGCCCCATTTTCCACCCATTCCAATACCCGCTGCCCGGAGCAGACAGAAAATGGGACGCGCGGAGGCAGAAAACGGGGCGGGCAGAGGCGGCAATAGACTAAGGCAATCTCTGCAGCCTGAAACAGCTGATTGTTGGGAGGATGATCCAACCAACAATCAGCTGCTTGTGATAATCAGGCTGTGCTGAAATTGAAACTGAAACACACTGTTTGCTGCAAGGAGGCAAATTGCTGGGAGGCAGACAAAAAAAAATTCCCCTTGTGCTAATCAGGCTAAACTGAAACTGAAACAAGCTGTTTGCTGTTTGCTGCAAGGACGCAAATTGCTGGGAGGCAGATTTTTTTTCTTGTTTCCTCCCCGAAAGCTAGGTGCATCTTATACTTTGGAGCGTCTTATACTCCAAAAAATACAGTGCTTTTTTCTGTCCAGCAGCAAATTGAACTTGCTTTACAGGGGGTCCTCAACTTAGGACCACAATTGAGCCCAACATTTCCATTGTTAAGAAAGGCAGTTGTTAAGGGAATTGTGTCCCCCCCCCCATTTTACAACCTTTCTTGCCACAGTTGCTAAGTGAATTACTGAAGCTGTTAAGTGAATCATATGGCCGTTATGTAAAACAGCTTCTCCAAGCGGCTTTGCTTGTCAGAAGCCAGCTGGGAAGGTTACAAATGGTGCTTATACGGCCCTGGGACAGTCATAATTACATATGTGCCCAAATTTTGATCACATGACCTTGGGGGGATGCTGCAATGGCCATAAGTGTAAAAACCGATCGTAAGTCAATTTTATTCAGTCATGTTGTAACTTGGAATGCTTTCTAAACGAATGTAAGTCGAGGATGATCTGTTGAATAAATCAATTTTTCACACAATACGCTGAACCATAAACCAAGCAAGCCCTCCTGATTTTAGACATGTAATATGGAAAAAGCTAAATGTTTCTAAAACCACATGTGAATTTATGCGCAATCCTTGACTCACAGCCGCTCATTTAGTGACCGTTTGAAGTTACAATGGCACCGAAAAATGTGACTTAGGATCAGGGATGGTATTCACTTACCTTCCCTGCTGGTTCATGTGCGCACATTTGCACGCGCCCTGTCCACACATGCACTCAGCCTTCCCGCATGCACTTTGGCTAAGAAACGTCTGGAACGGTATAGGGTTTCCTGCCTAGGCAGGGGGTTGGACTAGAAGACCTCCAAGGTCCCTTCCAACCCTACTATTGTATTGTATTGTATTGTATTGAAAGTGACTAAATGGGAGGCGGAGCCATCCACAATTTCCGCTACCGGTTCGGTTGAACTGGTCCAAACAGCAGAATACCGCCTCTGCTTAGGACCGTTTTTCACACTTACGACCATTGCAGCATCCCTACGGCCACACGATCAAAATTCAGACGCTTTGCAACTTGCTGCATATTTATGACGGTTGCAGTGTCCCCCGGGGTCATGTGATCCCCTTTTGTGACCTTCTGACAAGCAAAGTCCATGGGGAAGCCAGATTCACCGAACAGCCGAGTTACTAACGTAACACCTGCAGTGATTCACTTAATAACTGTGGCAAGAAAATGGGTCAAAACTCACTTAACAACTTTCTTGCTTCATCATCATCATCATCTTTTAATGACTCCATAATCCCTCCGGGGTGGAGTCTGGGCAACTGAATGGAGCTAGCAGAGTGTTTACTGGCCGGATACCATTCCTGTTGCCGATGCAGAGTTTTGTTCAGCAGATATATCCTCATTGTGCCCGTAGGAATATCTGCTTCTACCTAGGATCAAACTAACAGCCTCCTGATTGTGAGACAAGAGTTGCACCTCTAGACCACCGCACTACTCCTAACAACTGTCTTGCTTAACAACATAAAGTTGGGACTCTAGTGTGGTTGTAAGTCAAGGATTGCCTGTATACTACTGGAAAACCGTAGGTGTAGTAATGTCCTATGTGAGTCCAACCTAATGATGATTTTCCTGTGATTTCAGGAAAAGTGTTTTATGCAACCAGCGCAGGTCGGCTGACATTTCAAATGGCCCAGAAGCATTGCCTAAGTCAAGGGGCTCAGCTAGCAACCACGGGGCAGTTATACCTCGCCTGGAAGGAAGGGCTGGACCAGTGTGACCCAGGGTGGCTGGCTGACGGAAGTGTGCGCTATCCAATCCGAACCCCACGGAAGAAATGTGGCGGAGATGAACCTGGCGTAAGGACAACCTACCAATTCTCAAACCGGACTGGCTTCCCGGATCCGGCATCCAAACTTGGTGCTTACTGCTACAAAGGTTTGTAGGTGGTTTTTTTTTTTATAAAAAAAATTACATCTCAGTTTGTGTTTGTTCTACTTGATTTGGATTCTGCTTGCTTGAAATGTCCTGGACAGGATGCAATCCCTTTTTAAAAAAGAGTTTAAAAGCACAGAGGGGCTGCCCTGATTTTATAGATGTTTCCAGGATATGTGTTCTCTCTCTCTCTCTCTCTCTCTCTCTCTCTCTCTCTCATCTACCTACCTACCTATCTCTATCATATCGCTCTCTCTCATCTGTCTGTCTGTCTATCATCTATCTATCTATCTATCTATCTATCTATCTATCTATCTATCTATCTATCTATCTATCATCTACCTACCTACCTATCTCTATCATATCGCTCTCTCTGTCTGTCTGTCTATCATCTATTATATCTATCTATCTATTTATTTATCTATCTATCTATCTATCTATCTATCTATCTATCTATCTATCTATCTATCTATCTATCTATCTATCTATCTATCTATCATCTACCTACCTACCTATCTCCATCATATATATCTCTCTCATCTGTCTGTCTGTCTGTCTATCATCTGTCTGTCTGTCTGTCTGTCTGTCTACCTATCATCTATCTATCTATCTATCTATCTATCTATCTATCTATCTATCTATCATCTATCTATCTATCTATCTATCATCTATCTATCTATCATCTACCTAGCCAGAGATAGGTTGCTCCCGGTTCGGCCTGGTTCGGGCGAACCGGTAGTAGTGGCGGCGGGAGGCTCCGCCCACCTGCCCAGCCACCTCTGCGCATCTGCAGAAGTATCACGCGTGCGCACAAGCTCCCCCAGGAGTGCCCCCAAACTGGTAACAAAAAAATTGACAATCCACCACTGTACGTACCTATCTGTCTCATCTCTCTCTCTCTCTCTCTCTCTCTCTCTCTCTCTCTCAAGGTCCCTTCCAACTCTACTATTGTATTGTGTCTGTCTGTCTGTCTGTCTGTCTGTCTGTCTGTCTGTCTGTCTGTCTATCTATCTATCTATCTATCTATCTATCACCTACCTATTATCTCTATCTATCTATCTATCTATCTATCTATCTATCTATCTATCTATCTATCACCTACCTATTATCTCTATCTATCTATCTATCTATCTATCTATCTATCTATCTATCTATCTATCTATCATCTATCTCTAGAGGCTTTACTAATTTTTCCAAGCATTCTGGGCTTCCCAGCCCTTTCCTATCCAAATACTGGCCAATCCTGCTCACTTGCTGAACATTACGTTCTATACCTAATTCTTTCAACTGGGGGGGTCTTTTCATTTAAACTACCGAAGATCTGCAGGCAGAGATTCTCTTTCCTGAGCCACAGACCCCATTTAAGTGCAAAGATTCTAGTCCACATGTCTCTGAATAAAGGGAGAATGCAATCAGAATCCGTGAGGTCAGCGTAGGCTGAGAGATTTCTCCCGTCTGAAGGAAGAAATTGTTTTCAGCTACCCCCTATTATTCACAAACGTGAACTAGGAACTTTCCATGTAAGAAGCTGGTTTTCAGCCTGAGTAATGGTTGCAATTATTTTCTCAGCAAAAGCCAGCCTAAATGGCCTCTCTCTTGGTCCCTGTGTCTGCATTGCAAAAAAGCACAATTGGCCTATTGGTGCCTGGGCTTTCAAGGCTCTGGGAAAAAGAGCATTGTTAATGTGAGCAATTCTCTGTCAGCCTCTCCCCAAAAGCATCCCTGTTATTGATGGATTGATTTAATTTATACCCTGCTTTCCAGCTTGGCAAAAGCATCAAAGTTGCTGTGACACAAATAGAAGCAAAGACACCTCACACAAAATAGAAAAAGAATGATCTAATGCCAGTCAGTGTTTCTCAGCCCAGCCTACCTCTGAAGCTTTCTGTTTTTTATGGATATATAATTGGAAGGCAGAATCCTACAGAGCTGCGTAGACCTGCTGGGGGAAAGAGCGATGTAAATCCAATTAATCAAATAATAACACGAGAAAAGTAGAAGGCGAAGCTCAAAACCTTTTTTAAGAATCAGATCTGGTCCAAAAAGTGTCCAAAATGATACGGATTTGACTTATTAGAATGCAATGAAAACAGGCAACAGATTCTCAAGTCTAGAAACAATTCAGGGTGAGCCTTGTAAAATAGAATAGTATAGAATTCTTTATTGGCCAAGTGCGATTGGACACACATTGTGACTTTTTTTGATAAGCCAGGTCAATGGGGAAACCAGATTCACTTAACAACCGTGCTACCAACTTAACCACTGTAGCGATTCGCTTAACAACAGGGGCAAGAAAAGTTGTAAAGCGGGGAAAACTCACTTAACCAATGTTTCCCTTAGCAGCAGAAATTTTGGGAGTCAGTTGTGACGGTAAGTTGAGAACTAGATGTATCTCCATGACGATGCCATACTGCACACCAGAGGTGGTATTCAGCAGGTTCTGACCAGTTCTGGAGAACCGATAGCGGAAATTTTGAGTAGTTCAGAGAACCGATAAATACCACCTCTGACTTGCCCTGCCCCCATCTATTCTCTGCCTCCTGAGTCCCAGGTGATCGGGAGGGCACGGGGATTTTACAATATTCTTGCCCTGAAGTGGGGAGGGAATGGAAATTTTGCAGTATCCTTCCCCTGGAATGAGGAGGGAATGGGGATTTTGCAGTATCCTTCCCCTGGAGTAGGGAGGAAATGGGGATTTTGCAGTATCCTTTGCCTGGAGTGGGGAGGGAGTGCGGATTTTGCAGTATCCTTCCCCTGGAATGGGGAGGGAATGGGGATTTTACAGTATCCTTCCCCTGGAGTGGGGAGGGAATGGGGATTTTACAGTATCCTTCCCCTGGAGTGGGGAGGGAATGGGGATTTTGCAGTATCCTTCCCCCGGAATGGGGAGGGAATGGGGATTTTACAGTATCCTTCCCCTGGAGTAGGGAGGAAATGGGGATTTTGCAGTATCCTTCCCCTGGTATGAGGAAGGAATGGGGATTTTGCAGTATCCTTCCCCCAGAATGGGGAGGGAATGCGGATTTTGCAGTATCCTTCCCCCGGAGTGGGGAGGGAATGGGGATTTTACAGTATCCTTCCCCTGAAGTGGGGAGGGAATGTGGATTTTGCAGTATCCTTCCCCTGGAGTAGGGAGGAAATGGGGAGTTTGCAGTTTCCTTCCCCTGGTATGAGGAGGGAATGGGGATTTTGCAGTATCCTTCCCCCAGAGTGGGGAGGGAATGGGGATTTTACAGTATCCTTCCCCTGGAGTAGGGAGGAAATGGGGATTTTGCAGTATCCTTCCCCTGGTATGAGGAGGGAATGGAAATTTTACAGTATCCTTCCCCTGAAGTGGGAACGGAATGCGGATTTTGCAGTATCCTTCCTCCGGAGTGGGGAGGGAATGGGGATTTTGCAGCATCCTTCCCCTGGTATGAGGAGGGAATGGGGATTTTACAGTATCCTTCCCCTGGAATGGGGAGGGAATGGGGATTTTACAGTATCCTTCCCCTGGAGGGGGGAGGGAATGGGGATTTTACAGTATCCTTCCCCTGGAATGGGGAGGGAATGGGGATTTTGCAGCATCCTTCCCCTGGTATGAGGAGGGAATGGGGATTTTACAGTATCCTTCCCCTGGAGGGGGGAGGGAATGGGGATTTTACAGTATCCTTCCCCTGGAATGGGGAGGGAATGGGGATTTTGCAGCATCCTTCCCCTGGAATGGGGAGGGAATGGGGATTTTACAGTATCCTTCCCCTGGAGGGGGGAGGGAATGGGGATTTTACAGTATCCTTCCCCTGCCACGCCCATCAAGCCATGCCATGCCCACCAAGCCACGCCCACAGAACCAGTAGTAAAAAAATGAATCCCACCACTGGTGCACACGTGGCACTTATGGCTTGCAGCTGCGAACTCCCGTGGCCTCCTGTCTTCAAAACAGCCAGGGATGAAATCGGCTTACATCGGTTGTTTCTTCTTTTGTGGGTCAGCACAACTGCTACTATTTCGGCTTGGGATTTCCTGCTGCTCACCCATCTTCCTTAATTAGCTGGAGTCTTTATTGCTGTTTCCCCAGTTGCCTTGCTGAGGAGCCGAAGACTTTCCCGAAGTTGTGAATTGCTTATTTGCAGCTGTATGGCATCTCCAATTTCTTGGGATAACAACCTGGGAGGGGAAAAGGGACATGCCGGGATTTATAACCCAGGCTGAGATACCAGTGGGTAAACAAGGGCAGGCACTTCGCTTTATTTAAAGGGAAGAGGGCTTGAAAGAGGCGGCGTGCCGTGTCTCCAGTTCTCTTTCCAGCAGCCCCTTCATAAATCAGCCCGCCTGGCCAGCCGCTTTGGCTGACAAAAGGAAGAATTGAGTCCCTGGGCCCCGAACCAGCTTGCAGCTCAGAGCTTTGGCAATAATTGCCCCTTCAATCCTGCCTTCTCAATCAGAGAGGCGGAGAGGGAAGGGGAGTTGGCTGAGGGAAGCAGAATCTGGGTTTTTCACCCGGAGAAAATGGGGTGCCCCTCCCTTCCCTCCTACTCTCCTTAGCCTTTCTGTTTTAGGAGGTTTTTTTTTTAGGAGAATAGGCCTTCAGTTGCAGCTCCATAAAAAAAGGAATCAAAACACCCAGGGGTGGGCTTCAAAAATTTCAGCAATTGGTTCTCTGCCTAGTGGCTGGGTGGGCGTGGCCATGGTGGGCGTGGCCTACTCAGCCTCCTGCACCACAGCGGGGCCGTTTTTGCCTTCCCCAGGCTCCGGATGCTTTCCTTGAGCCTCTGGGTGGGCAAAAACAACCTCCCCCAGGGTCTGGAAGCCTTCCGGGAGCCTGGAAATGCGCCTGTTTCCGGCCTTCTGGAACTTCTGGGAGGTCCGTTTTTCCCCCTCCCCAAGGGGCGGGTTAGAGTGGGAGGGGCTGGGACCGGCCAGCCAGGGGTGGGATTTGGAGGTTCTCTGAATAATGTTCTCTAGGGGTTCTCCCGAACCCGGCCGAACCTGTAGCAGCCCGCCCCTGAAAACAGCCCAAAATTGATTAGGGGACTGGAGGCTAAAACATATGAAGAACGGTTGCTGGAACTGGGTATGTGTAGTTTAATGAAAAGAAGGACTAGGGGAGACACGATAGTAGTCTTCCAATATCTCAGGGGTTGCCACAAAGAAGAGGGAGTCAAGCTATTCTCCAAGGCACCTGAGGGCAGGACAAGAAGCAATGGGTAGAAACTAATCAAGGAGAGAAGCAACCGTGAACTAAGGAGAAATTTCCCGACAGTTAAAACAATTAATCAGTGGAACAACTTGCCTCCAGAAGTTGTGAATGCTCCAACACTGGAAGTCTTTAAGAAGATGTTGGATATCTATTTGTCTGAAATGGTATAAGGTTTTCTGCCTAGGCAGGGGGTTGGACTAGAAGACCTCCAAGGTCCCTTCCAACTCTACTATTGTATTATGTATTACTACTGGTTCGGCGCCCGAAAATGTTGGCTCCGTGTGTATTTGCACTTAAGTGGCATTGGGTTTCTTGCTTAAGCAGGGTCCCTTCCAACTCTTTTTTCTAGGTTCTGTAAAAAGCCCACAGCCATAGAAATAATACAGACAGTTCTCGACCGTTGTATTTTGTGACCGTTCTAAGTTACAGTAGCACTGAAAAAAGTGACTTATAACTGGTTCTTGCATTTACAACATCGCAGCATCCCTAAGGCCACATGATAATTTTGGGTGCTTGGTGAAAAAAACAACGGCATGCACATATTTATGATGACTGCCGCATCCCAGGGTCTGCTTGAAGATAAATCAACCCCCTGCAGAACCCCAATATGCTAATCCTCCCAATAAAGACCCATTGAAGTGTGTCATCCATTCTGGACTGCTTTCTATCCCCAACTGTGCTCACTGAATATGTTCAAGTTAGTTACTGCATTCTCATTTTCTCGGCTCATGTATACATTGAAGCATAAACTAAAGCAGCAGGCTCGGTTGAAAGTCCTCAAGCTTAGCATATTGGTCCAGAGGTGGTTGTTTAATAGACCAGCTTAATATGTCATTCAAGCCCAGGCATTGCAGAGTTCCCCTGTTGGACTATACTTACCCTGTTCCCCTGAAAATAAGACCTCCCTGGATAATAAGCCCAATCGGACTTTTGAGCGCATGCGCTAAAATAAGCCCTCCCCCAAAATATGACAGCCATGAGGTGACCACGCTCACCGCCTCCTGCACCCCAAAAATATTAAGACCTCCCTGAAAATAAGGCCAAGCACTTATTTCGGGGGGGGGGGTTCAAAAGAAAATAAGACCCTGTCTTATTTTCAGGGAAACACCATTCCCCTCCCCATCTCTCTCAGTTCAAAAGGATGGTAAGATAATGGTGGGAAGGGAATACAGGGAGTCCTCGACTTAACAACAGTTCATTTAATGACTGCAAGACGTTACAACGGCACTGAAAAAAAGTGGCTTGCAACCATTTTTCACAGTTACGACCTTTGAAGCATTCTCCATGGTCACATGATCAAAATTCAGATGCTTGCCAATGGGTTCATACTTATGATGGTGGCAGCATCCCGGGGTCATGTGATCCCGCTTTTGTGACCTCCTGACAAGTCAAGTCAATGGGGAAACCCAATTCACTTAACCATCAGGCTGCTAACTTATCAACTGCAGTGATTCCCTTAACAACCTGGGCAGGAAATGTCGTAAAATGAGGCAAAGCCCGCTTAACAACATACATTTTGGGTTCAGTTGTGGTCGTAAGGTTGAGGACTACCTCTTTAAGAGCTATACTGAAAGTTCCTCACTTACAACCACAACGGAGCCTAAAATTTCTGTCGCTAGGCAACATTTCAGTGGTCAAGAGAGTTTTGCCCCACTTTAGGACCTTTCTTGCCACAGTTGTTAAGTGAATCGCTGCAGTTGTTATACCCTGTTTCCCTGAAAATAAGACCTCCCCGGATAATCAGCCCAATCGGGCTTTTGAGTGCATGCGCTAAAATAAGCCCTTCCCCGAAAATAAGCCCTCCCCTGAACATATTGCAACACTGCTGCAGCCATGAGGTGACCACGCTCACAGCCTCCTGCACCTCAAAAATAATAAGACCTCCCCGAAAATAAGGCCAAGCACTTATTTCAGGGGTCAAAAGAAAATAAGACCTTGTCTTATTTTGGGGGAAACATGGTATTAGTAACACGGTTGTTAAGTGAACAACTGGTTTCCCCATTGACTTTGCTTGAACAAAAAGTTGTAACAGGTGGGTCACTTGATCCACGACGGTCATAAACATGAGTCAGTTGCCAAGTGTCTGAATTTTGATCACATGGCCATGGGGATGCTGCAGTACTCTAAATTGTGAACAGTGGTCTATCATTCACTGTTTTTGTGCTGTTGTAATTACGAAGGGTTACTAAATGGGGGCTGGTTGCCAAGTGCTCGAAATGTGGCCACGTGACCAGAGGGAGACAGCCATGGGAACGTTGAATGTGGGTTGTAAGAAGCCCTGGGGAACAGAGGTGGGTTCCTACCGGTTTGGACCGGTTCGGCCGAGTAGGTAGTAACTGGTCCGGACATGTGATCGAACTGGTTCCATCTTGATTTTCTGTTCTGCACATGCGCAGAACAACCTTCATTGAAAAAATGTAATTGTCCCCCTTTTTTAATGTGCGCATGCGCAGACCTTTTAAAGTGCAAATACACACGGAGCAAACATTTTTGGACGTCGAACCGGTAGTAATGTCGGCAGGAAACCACCCCTGCTGGGGAGGTCTGTCATAAGTTCAAGCGGTCACTAAGCAACCATCATAAGTCGAGGACCACCTGTCCAGAGGTGGTATTCAGCCACTTCGGACCGGTTTGCCTGAACCGGTAGCGGAAATCGCGGGTGGACCTGCCCACCTGCCCCGGCTCTATGTTGTCCTATCTAGGCACTTTTTTTTAAGCTGGGCGCATGCACAGAAGGGGCATGCGCAAGCAAAGCGCACGCGTGGAAGTCCGGACGCATGCGTGGAAGGGGTGCATGCAAGCAAAGTGCATCCGTGGAAGGCCAGGCGCATGCATGGAAGGGGCGCACAGAAGTCAAGTGCATCTGTAGAAGGCCGGGTGCATGTGTGGAAGGGGTGCCTGCGAACCAGTGGTAATGAAATGTGAAACCCGCCGTTGCACCTGTCCTGATCCAGGTTCAGAGTTCTGCTTTCGACACATAAGGGAGCAAGATTCCTGGGACAGCTTGTCCAAGATAGACTGGAATAATGATGAAGATCGCTTCTAAGTTAATTATATTTCCACGCCAGCCTTCTCTGCACTCACTCTTAATGCTCACACATGCACACCCACACTCTGGGCTTTAGGGAATGCCTATTAGTATGCCGGAGGCATTGCTTGGACGCATCTGTCTGAGCTGCACGAGTGAATGTTTCTCCCCTCCCTTCTCCCCCTTTCCTATTTTGAATATAAATGCTTTCTATCCTATCTTTGCATGCCTCGCTGGCTGATTTGTTTTTTAATCTATCTTTTCTCTCTTTTAATTTTCCTAGAACAGCCCTTGCCAATTCTCTACCTCAGGTGTGCTGGCCTTCAAACCCCAGAATACCTCAGTCAGGACAGCCATGGCTAAGGGTTCTGGGAGTTGAAGTCCGGCACATTTAACAGAGTAACGGAACAAAAGAGTTGGAAGGGACCTTGGAGGTCTTCTAGTCCAACCCCCCTGCTCAAGCAGGAAACCCTAAACTATTTCAGACAAATGGTTGTCCGATGTTTTCTTGAAAACCTCTGGTGGTGGAGCACCCACAGCTTCTGGAGGCAAATTGTTCCACTGGTTAATTGTTCTTACTGAGAAAATTTCTCCTCAGTTCTCAGTTGCTTCTCTCCTTGATTAGTTTCCACCCATTGCTTCTTGTCCTGCCCTCATGTGCTTTGGAGAACAGTTTGACTCTCTTCTTCTTTGTGGCAACCCCTGAGATATTGGAAGACTGTCATCATGTCACCCCGGGACCTTCTTTTCATTAAACTAGACATGTCCAATTCTGTTCTGACCTAGGCTTCCCCAGCAGCACGAACCCAAGTCCTCATCTGGATAAACCCCTTTTATTTAATTTGCAGTGAATTCCTCTCCAGCAAAGTCTTTCCTCTCCCTTAGTCTTTCAAGATAGTTCACAATTAACAACCTTTATCCGGCTTGGAGAGTGATCAGGCCAATATCTTTCAGACCCCCCAATATTTCGCAAGAATGCAGGAATGACTTAATTGTCGTCTCCTGCAAACTCCACTCTCCTGTCGCTCCTCTTTTATTTCCTCTGGGAGGGGGCCATTCATAATCCACCTGTGGCCTTACTCCCAGGTCGACCCCTGTTCTTTAGCTGTTCCCTTCGTCCGGCAACTCTGTGCATGCGGACACTGGGAACAGGCTCCAGCTGTTTGCCTGCCTCCGACTCAGAAGGCAGCTGATAACTGTCAGACGGCCCTGTCTCCTTCTCTGCTTCTGACACCGAGCCCTTATCAGAGCCTTCCCCAGACTCCAGGACTGGCCCATGTTCCTCCCTAACCTCCTCACTGTCTGAATCTGCTGCCAGCTCTGCTGGCCGCTGGCGGGCCACAACAAATTCCTGCAACTATCCCTTGTATCTTTTACCTCCAGTCCCCTAATCATCTTTGTTGCTCTTCTCTGTACTCTTTCTGGAGTGTCAATTTGGAAAGCACCTGTTCAGATAAGGATTTTCCCCAGGGGTTGAGTTTTTTCCTAAATCTACAATTCTCTCTCTCTTTTTTTATCCCTTTGCAGGGCATCAGTTGGCCAAGATACCAGAGAGGGCATCCTTTGTAGACGGATTTGTCCATCAGCCCATGGACCAATATTCGGAGGGAAGCCACGAGTCAGGAATGGAGAATATCTTGGTGGAGCACGATCCTGACCTGTCCTTTCTGAGCCAGAATGAGCTATTCCCCAGGGAAAACGAGGAAGCGATCATGTCAGCCGATTCCAAAGAATCAGCCAAGGATCTTTACGGCACCTTACACAAAGTGGCAGTGCCGCTACTGGAAGAAGATGAGCAGCTCCAGATGGTAACGGCTTTCCCAGTTGGAAGAGAAAGCGTGGAAGAGAGGTCTGTGGTACCCAGTGTCTCTTTTCTCAATGGAGAAGTTAGAGGGGCTCCCACAGAAGAACCCTCTGTAGATGTCCTTCACGATGGCAAACTCTTCGCTGTAACTGATGATGCCAATAAGATGAACGTCACCGAAGAGTCACTGAGCGTGGTTTCGATGTTGGATGGAGACGCCTTAAATGGCATCTCACCAGAAGCGGTTCCTCATCTGGTCACTCCAACTTGGGTGCAGGGAAATACGGAGGGTTTATTCCCACAGGATACTACTGCTTCTCCGCAACCATCTCAAGTTCAAATCCTAAAGGAGCATCCGACAATTCCTTTCCTAATTCCTTCCCCCACTTCTCCAAAAGATCACCCCACTGCCACTGGGGCAACACCAGCTACGGCTGGCATCCCTGGTTCGAATCAGAACGTTTACACGGGACTGAACGGGCGGTACTTCCAGGAACAGTGGAAAGACGAGCTGGTTGTTGATGGGAACCCAGAGGGCAACACCATGCTACCCACTTCATTGACCGTCTTGGCCTTGGCAGGGCACGAAATGGTAGACAATGCCATTGAGACTCCAGCTGGTATGGTCCCTAGCCCTGCCTCTCCTCTTGGGGCAGGTCTAAACTATTCGCTGTCCAACGAAGTTGACGAAAACAGTAAGTTGATTTGGAATTTGGCTTCTGCTGCAACGGCCTTCCGTCGGGCGTCGGGAGCCTGTAAATTGTAAAAGCACCTTAAGAAGAGGGTGTCATTCCTAATCAGGGTGGGTGGGCTTAGATCCCATTTGCAGAGCCGTGGTGGAGCAGTAGTTAGAATGCAGTATGGCAGGCTAGGTCACTGCCCACTGCCAGGCGTTCGATTCTCACCGGCTCAAGGTTGACTCAGCCTTTCCCTCCTTCTGAGGACGGTAAAATGAGGACCCAGATTGTTGGGGACAATATGCTGACTCTGTAAACCATTTAGGGCAAAGGTGTCAAACTTGATTTATATTGAGGGCCACATCAGGGTTGTGTCTGACCTTGGGGGGCAAGGTGGGTGTGACTGGGGTGGGTGTGGCCAGGGTGCACTGCATTCCTGCGTTCCGTTTTCGGCTGCGACGGCCTCCTGCAGCACTCTAACAGAGAAAACGGAGCTTGGGAGGGGTGCACGGCCCTCCCGAGCTCCGTTTTTGCTAGCAGAGGTACCACAGGCTGCTCCTTCCCTGCTTTCAGCGTGGCCCCGCGGGCCAGATCTAAGCACCCCAGGGGCCAGATCTTGAGTTTTGACACCCCTACCTTAGAGAGAGCTATAAAGCACTGTAAAGTGATATATAGGTCTAAGTGCTATTGATATTGCTGTTCATATCCCACAGTACTGTGAAGGGAAAGCAAATCAGGGTTATGGCAGGACAATATTACAGTAACTAGACTTGGTATGCGACAGGAAGTCCTCTACTTATACTCACAATTGGGACCGGAATATTCATCATTAAGCGGTGTGGTTGTTAAGCGAGGCATCATGTAACTGAACCTCATTTTATGAACTTTTTTGCCATGGTCATTGCATGATCACGACTTGCGACCTTCCTGGCTAGCTTCCCCAGTGACTTTGCCTGTCGGAAGCCCGTTGAGGAGGTGACAAATGGTGAACTGAACTGAATACTTTATTTGACCGAGTGTGATTAGGCATACAAGGAATTTGTCTCTGGCACAGAAACAATCAGTGTGGTCTAGAGGTGGTATTCAGCCAGTTCTGACCGGTACTAGCGAACCGGTAGCAGAAAATTTGAGTAGTTCGGAGAACCGGCAAATACCACCTCTGGCTGGCCCCACCCGCCTCTATTCTCTGCCTCCCGAGTCCCAGCTGATCGGCTGGCTCTTCTTCTGTTGCCCTGCACAGGAGAACAGAGCTGGAAAGCAGGTTAGTAGGATGGGGAGGGAATAGGGCAGGGGTGAAATGCTACCAGTTCAGGCCGGTTCTCCCGAACCAATAGTAAAAAATACTAAAAAAAAGTTTATAAAAAAGTTCCTCCAATTGCATGTCACACAGCCAAAAAACGGGGGGGGGGGGGTGTTAAGGGCTCTGTTTTTGCTCCCAGCAGGCTTCCCTGAGGCCTGCTAGGCCAAAAACGAGGGGCTGGGGGTGTTGAGAAAGAAAGAAAGAAAGAAAGGAAGGAAGGAAGGAAGGAAGGAAGGAAGGAAGGAAGGAAGGAAGGAAGGAAGGAAGGAAAGGAAAGGAAAGGAAAGGAAAGGAAAGGAAAGGAAAGGGAGAGAGACAGACAGAACAGAAACAGAGAGAGAAAGAAAGGGGAGAAAGAAAGAAAAAGAAAAAGGGAGGGAGGGAGGGAAAAAGGAGAGGAAGGAAGGAATACAAACCTGGTACTAAACGCAGCTTCAGAGGTTAATCCAGAGCTGGAAGGAACCTGGAGGTCATCTAGTCCAACCCTGCTCCAGCAGGACATTGTTAAAATGAGTTTCTGTCTTTTGATCCCCCAGTTACATGACCACATAGACCCAAGACCCCACCAAGCCACTCCCACCAAGCCACGCCCACAGAACCAGTAGTAAAAAAATTAGATTTCACCACTGGAATGGTGATTTTACAGTACCCTTCCCCTGCCATGCCCACCAAGCCACGCCCACCAAGCCACATCGCGCCCACAGAACCAGTCGTTTAAAAAAATTAATCCCACCAATGGTGTGGTCATGGTGGCCCCATGATTCTGCAAGGATTGTAAGTGTGAGCTGCGTGCCCGAATCACAATCAAGTGACTATGGTTATCCTGTAAGAGCATTTGAGTGTGAGGACTGGTCATAAATCCTTTGTTTTCAGTGCCATTGTAACTTCAAATGGTCACCAAATGATTGGGCTATAAGTCAAGGTCTACCTATAATACTGGCTGTAGCCACAAAAGGGGCACAGTATATCGGATAAGTACAAGTAGTCCTCAACTTACAGCAGTCCATTTAGTGACCGTTCAGAGTTACAACGGCACTGAAAAATGTGACCTATGACCACTTTTCACACTTATGACCGTTGCAGCATCCCTGTGGTCACCTGATTTACATTTGGATGCTTGACATTTAACTGACTCACATTTATGACGGTCGCAGGGTCCCAGAGTCATATGATTCCCTTTCACGACCTTCTGACCGACAAAGTCAAT